>NC_135218.1:21548854-21580026 GCF_052324685.1 Brachyhypopomus gauderio | reverse complement strand
CCAACAGGGCAGCACAGGGTGCCAGAGCAGAGGATGATCAAAGCGTTCCAGGGATTGGGGAGGTGCCCCACATGGCACTGACACCCACTTACCCACCACAAAATGTACCACAAACGCTGCTTGCACAGGGAAAGAAACATCATCCAGGATGCAATCCACTCTCTCCACTCACTCTCTACATATGAATACTACATAAATACCTGAAACATCTAGATTGTTCAACTACTCTTCTGCCCTTTATTGTACATATTGTAGACATGGTTCCCTTCTTGCAATTTATATGTAAATAATACTGTATTTTGCACTTCTGGTTAGATAACTGTGTTTCTTTGGCTCCATACCTGTACTACAAGTAATCTATAAGTAACCTGTATTCTAAGATAAGTCAAAGGTGTCAGTTACAAAAAACCTCCATGGTAAGGCACAAGGAAGAAACATTGAGAAAAGACAATATACAGACTGAGAGAGAGACAGTCTAAAGGCTCTGAGAGACAGTCTGAAGAAAAACATACATTTCTGTGGTCACCATCATTTAGTGGATGGATGGATGGATGAATGGATGGATGTTTAGCTTGTACAGTGCATGAATTCCAGTATATTTGAGTTCAAACAATACTGATTGTGAAGAAACAGGACAGGAGCTATGAGAACAATCATATGTATCTCAATACGATTACTTGATTACTTGTCATGATTACATGATGTGATTAGTCATTAGTTCATATGTGAGTAAATGTCGCTGCTGTCCTACCTACAACAAAGAGACAGCATGTAGTGCCTGGTGATGGTGATTGAGTGTATGTATGCCAGGTGTGGGTGATGGTGAATATGTAGTGCCAAGTGTGGGTGATGGTGAATATGTAGTGCCAAGTGTGGGTGATGGTGAATATGTAGTGCCAGGTGTGGGTTATGGTGATGGTTTGTATGTAGTGCCAGGTGTAGGTGATGGTGATGGAGTGTGTGTAGTGCCAGGTGATGGTTAGATGTTAGAAACATCACAGCATGTGGGACATACATATAAGTCAATCCAGTGTCAGGAAGTTTGTCTTGTGTTGTGGAAGTTCTGTGTTGAATGGGGGGAGAGGACACAAGTGGTTTGCGCACTGTAAGAATGCCGTGATTGTCTGACGTGGTGACTGTAGGAATGGGGCAGCTGGAAGGTTTGCAGAGGTGCTGTTTGCACTGAGCGGCTGGTGTTTGGCCTGTGAGTGACATGCCTTCATGATGTGGGGCACAGTGTGAGGCAGGCTCAGGGCAGGCGCACGGGGCCGCACGGCCCCCTGGGTGTGGTGGTGAGGAACAACCCTGAGTCTGGAGAGAAACACTCAGACAGCAGCACAGAGACTCCCAGGCACATACACACTTCACGCATGCCCACGTACACACACACACACACACGCACACACACACAGCAGTATGCTGCCGCAGGTTATGGATGGACATTATTAATCACCCCATCAGACTTCCACACCTTAGCCCTGCTCTCTTCCTTAACACACACACACACACACTCACACAAATGGCCCACTTTTCCTCCAGATCTGTCCCATACATCATCCACTGCTGGTTCTGCAGAGCCAAGAGGGTAGGCCCCAGACTGATCTCAGTGCAGCCATGATTTAAATACCCATCACAGGAATATGGGACCTCAGAGCACCCAAGGTTTAAATACCCATTTCAGGAATATGGGACTGATCTCAGTGCAGCCATGGTTTAAATACACATCACAGGAATATGGAACTCTGAGATTGAACACAACAACAAACTGATGAAATTTCAGGCTGTTTGTTCCACTCTATAGTCATCACCCAAACCAGAGTCATCCAAAACAAAATCATCCAAACCAGAATCATCCGAACCAGAATCATCTAAACCGGAGTCATCTAATCCAGATTTAAGAATACATGTGCTCTGGTACATCATTTACTAGTTCAATCTTGAGTTTCTGCTACGAGCTGGCCCTTTCTGGACTATGATGAGATGAAGCAAATATCACCTCATAAACTTCACAGGTTACGAAAGAGCACAAATTTATTTCTCTGTAAATGACAGAAATCCCTAATCAGTGATCAAACGGCGTCGTTTATCCTCCGTATGTTTTTGTTGGCAGGTCCGGTCTGCTTCCCCACTAACACAATTCTTTCACCTCTGCATAACCGCGGGCTGAAACCCTCAAACAAAAATCTCTAGCTGACAAAAATGCTGAAGGCTCAGTTTTGACTCACCTGTCCACACACACCTGTCCACACACACCTGTCCACACTCACCTGGAGTGCAATCCTAAGAACAGCATAAATTCCCAGGCCTCTGGTCAAAGGTGTTTTCAGTGTGAGAAAAGTAATAAGTTAAGAACACTCAGTGGAGAGTGTCTACACTATAGTGTATATGTTTTGCTGTTTTGTGCTTGTGTGATGGGAGCTGTGTGGGGTGGGGATGGTAGTGGGGGTGGGGGTGGGGATGGTAGTGGGGGTGGAGATGGTAGTGGGGGTGGTAGTGGGGGTGGAGATGGTAGTGGGGGTGGAGATGGTAGTGGGGGTGGTAGTGGGGGTGGAGATGGTAGTGGGGGTGGAGATGGTAGTGGGGGTGGAGATGGTAGTGGGGGTGGGGATGGTAGTGGGGGTGGGGGTGGTAGTGGGGGTGGAGATGGTAGTGGGGGTGGAGATGGTAGTGGGGGTGGGGATGGTAGTGGGGGTGGAGATGGTAGTGGGGGTGGGGATGGTAGTGGGGGTGGGGATGGTAGTGGGGGTGGAGATGGTAGTGGGGGTGGGGGTGGTAGTGGGGGTGGGGATGGAGATGGTAGTGGGGGTGGAGATGGTAGTGGGGGTGGGGATGGTAGTGGGGGTGGTAGTGGGGATGGTAGTGGGGGTGGGGATGGTAGTGGGGGTGGAGATGGTAGTGGGGGTGGTAGTGGGGATGGTAGTGGGGGTGGGGATGGTAGTGGGGGTGGAGATGGTAGTGGGGGTGGGGGTGGTAGTGGGGGTGGAGATGGTAGTGGGGGTGGAGATGGTAGTGGGGGTGGGGATGGTAGTGGGGGTGGGGATGGAGATGGTAGTGGGGGTGGAGATGGTAGTGGGGGTGGGGATGTAGTGGGGTGGGGATGGTAGTGGGGGTGGGGGTGGTAGTGGGGATGGTAGTGGTTTGGCTCCTTTATTGTCTTCAGGTGGAGCTCATTCTCATGTATTTAAACCCTGTCTTGTAGCTGAACATGTACTAGTATGCACCATGTACATTGCTTTGTGTTTTCATTGTGCTAGTTTTTCTGCTCCATGTTTACCAAACTTTCATGTTTTGCTGTTGTTTTCAGTTATTCTAATGTTTTCTGAGTTTGGCTTATCATATATTTTCAACCTTGAACATTTCCATTTCCTAGAATATGGACATTGATTAAGGATTCGGCCTCAATAAAC
The DNA here is from genome assembly GCF_052324685.1 of Brachyhypopomus gauderio. NCBI lineage: Eukaryota > Metazoa > Chordata > Actinopteri > Gymnotiformes > Hypopomidae > Brachyhypopomus > Brachyhypopomus gauderio. Next base: position 21,576,619 of record NC_135218.1, on the reverse strand, counting down.
ATCGCTCACCTGAGAATTTGTATCCTATCTCCATTCATGAACGATTACACTTTTTCTTTCCATTATAGTCTGTGTTCAATAAATAACAGTACACCAATAGTTCAATAAGTACACCAATAGTTCTGTTTGTCCTGTCTGAGCAGCACTGGTTCATGACTCAGGACCACAGTCAGCTTTACTGGCAGAATTAGTGTATACAGTAATGGTGCTATTTTGCTTTGTGTATGGAAAAGTATTTTGTGGACAGAAACGATGATTTCAGATAGCTGAGGTCAGAACAATGGCAGAGAAAAAAAATCACAAAAATGACAGAGGGACAAAGGACAGGAGAGAGAGAGAGAGAGAGAGAGAGAGAGAGAGTGATGACTCTTAGTATGGAAAGTCTCTGAGCATCAGCTGATTGGCTCAATTTCTGCTGGTCTGGCTGCTCTAGCTGTCAGCAGGGACACCAGCTGCACTCTCCTCAGTGCCCTTCAGAGAGCACCTTGTCTCTGCAGAGGTCTGGCCTTAGCCCAGCACACAGAAAAAACCCTGGACCAGAACTGGCACCAAGCTGGTCCTGGCCTGCACCCTACAGAGGCCTGAAGTTTCCACCATTGCAGTTTAGTCCCTATAATGTGGAAATACACGCACCAGTTACTTTATTAGGTGCACCTTGCTAGTACTGGGCTGGACACCCTTTTCTCTTCAGAACTGCCTTAATCCTTAGTGGCATAGATTCAACAATGTACTGGCAACATTCTTCAGAGTCTGGTCCATATTGACATGATAGCAGCGCGCAGTTGCTACAGAATTGTCAGCTGCACATCCATGATGCGAATCTCCTGTTCCACCACATCCCAAAGGTGCTCTACTGGACTTAATCTTTTTTTTACCTTGGGGCCCAATTTGTTGAACATAAAGTAGGACCAGGCCCAGTCAGATTTTACCAATGTATGGATCAAAATGATAATTATTCAAAAGTTTAAGTTTTGTATTGTATTTAGTATTGTACTGTTTAGTTTGTATTGTATTTGCATTATAACTAAATTAAATACACGTACAGTTTAAAAGTCAAATTCCTGTCAAATAATCACAAGATATGATTATGACAAACATTTTTAATATTGTAACCTGCCTATTGTCACGGTACGGTGGGCCCCCTACTGGTCACTTCCGTCTACAGCGGCAGCTGTCCTGTTGTTGTGGTGTTGTGTTCGTCCCTCATGTGGGCGGAGCCCATGATCCGTCTCACCCAAGGGTCGTTTGTCTATATATGTCTTTGTACCAGTTGACCGCTGGTCATTGTATCTTTAATTCGGGGCATGTCACGGGTTTTTGGTTTGCGCACTTTCTCCATTAAACCATCCATTTTCCCTGAGACTTGGCGTGATTGCTTCCATTTTATTTCGCACTCCCTGCCCGTCACAGAATGACCAGCCACTTTCGGAAGTCACCAGTAGTGTTAATTTCGTTGATGAATAATTTTCGTCATAGTTTTCGTCAACGAACCTTTTTTTCATGACGAAAACGAGACGATAACTAAATAAAAACTATACGAAGGGATAAAAATGATGACGAAATTAATGGACATTTTCGTCAACGAATAAAAACAAGACGAAAATATTGGCCAGTGACGACATTCAATCATATCTGATTTAGCTTTTGAGAAAGGCAAGGATAAGTTAAGAAGAGATCCAATCGTAACTACTTCAGCGTACATGGAGAGGCGGGACAAACCGGGTAACCGTCCAATCAGTACTAACGTCTTCACATCGCACACAACCCGCGAAGATCATACCAGCCTGTGAACTGTGGTCACTCATGAAATTCAACTCGAAGTTAACTCGACAATGTCAGCAGGGAGAAAGATAAGAGGCGATATATGGACACTTTTCTCCTTTAACTTTGAGAAAAACAAGACGGTGTGTAAAACATGTGGGACGATGATGTCGTGAAAAATACGACAAATGAAACGACATCTGCGGGCTATGGCATTGTTCTTACGGCACCCAGTTTTATAGGGGAGAGTGGGGTGATTTGTGCCAGGGGGGAAGTTGTGCCACCCCCTGTTTCTAGGGAACCAGAGAAGAAATTGGTTATGTGACCATAAATTTTTGAAAAAAGCATTCATTTTACTCATCCTGCAAAGAAGAGAGCCTCATTGCATAAGAGGAAAGCACTTTTAAGTTCAAAAAACAGTTTTTTGCCTTTCAAAGTAAAATTCCTATGATCAAGGATTTTTGATTGTTGTGTCCAAACAGTTATAGAGAAGTATGAAAACATTTTACACATGTTTTAGTACTTTGGTAAGCTACACTATGAGTCCATGCAGCTAGCATGATGTTAGCCCAAAACTACTGGATGATGCATTTTTTCCCAAATGGTGGGGTTGGGGTGATTTGTGCCATAGGGCCTGGGGTAAGTTGTGCACACTCACACGCACTTATGAATATTTTAAACATATTGTTTTTTTTTGTAGTTGTACATTGTATTCTTATATTTAATCACTTAAACTATGTGACATTCTTAATTTTAGACCCAAAATAGAAATAGACCATCATGCCACAGAGTTATAAGAGGAAGCCATGCAGGGCTTCCACTCCTCTAGAGGACATGGACAGAGTAGTGAAGAGGTAGAGAAGGGAAGTCTATTGGTCAGGTGGCGAGGGAGATGAGCATATGCAGGATGTCATTAAAGTAAAACATGGAGAAGAAAAAGATAGATGGAAAAGAAATAGGATATAAAAGAACTGGACTTATTTAAAGCGTATAGCTTCAACTAATGCAAATGTAAATGTAAACTGGAATGGATCAATAAGGGAAAAATTAAGATATATGCTAATTATGCTAAAAAAACGTAATATTTGCTACTGTTTTTGTTTCATTTTGAACTGAACTTTGTTCTGAAGTGTTAGGCCTTGTTTAAGAAAATGTATCTTTTGTGTGCTCATGTGGCACAATAGGCTTGTAGAAAATTAGCCTTTGATGTTGTAAAGTAACTTTAAATAAACCTTAAATTAGTAATTTTGTATTGAATTTGTCTAGCTTTTATATAGCATTCCAGTTCTTGAGATCAAAATATATTATTTTACTTCAGTAATCAATGGCACAATTTACCCCAATGTATTCTCTCCAATGGCACAACTTACCCCGCACTGGGGGCAAGTTGTGCCACGAGACCACTTTTTTTCAAAAAGCTGTATTTCGTAAATACTATATTTTACATCCAAAGTGACTGATTCCAGGGATGCCCCACATCCTGATATATATGTACATATTTTAGTTGGAAGCATTACTGTCATAGTCTCACTTTAAAGTCACTTTAAGTAAAAACTGGCACAACTCACCCCACTCTCCCCTATAGAATGTAATATGTATTGTTCATAACAAACTCCATGTTTTCAGGTAGAGTGAGTCTACTGGTCATCAATGTTTTGTTATTGTTAAGCTCAATTACTATAAGTTCAGGGGGGTATTCCAAGAAGCGGGTTAAGCGGGAAAACCGGGTAAGTTAACTCAGAGCTCACGGAAACTCAAGGTTTTCCGTTCCAGAAACCGAGCTTAGAGAGAACCTGAGTCAGTTACTATAGCAACTTATGCTCTGAAGCTAACCTGCTCGCTGGCAGGTTAACTTGGACCTGAACCAGAGTTACAAACACGTCATCATGACGTGTCCTTTCCTCGAAGATCATGTGGATATTGAAGCTCAGTTTATTCGCCGAGCTCTTCGTCGGGAACGCCTTATAAAACCCCGAAAAGGTTTTATAACAGAAAAGGTGGGGGAAGGGGGTTAGCATTACACATGGTAGCAGCTGTAGCTTGCTAACAATTCTCACCCTTATACTGGAAAATTCCGGCTAAATACATACCGTCCACCCCTAATACATTCATATCATAAAATATAAAAGCATTTCGCTTCATATTGTACTGTATTTTTTAACATTTTTAACACTGTGCTGAAGTGAACATTATTTTAACTATTTTTACAGGAAATCAAAGTTTCACCGACCTCTCTCCTGCAGTACTCACAGCCAACTGAGGAGAGGGTGGCAGATGCGGGCGATACAGCAGTAGCTCTGCCCACAAGGGGAAATGGAGAAAAATTAAATACAGTGAAATAATATTTATAAAAATAAAAAATATATGTATTAAACAAATTTTCTGCCCAACACAATCCAAGATAACACATAAAATACGAAGATTTTGTGTGAAAAATGAATAAACTAAATTAAATCCGTTACATATATATATATACTGTATATATAATTAGTTAAATAAATAGGCTCCCAGATGAGTCATTTTGTGTACAACCAGTCTCTCAGGATTATATGACATTATCACAGTGTAGCTTGCCAGAGATGTATATCCAAACTCCTAATAAGAAAATAATGAAATGACAGTAGCCTCTATAGCAAGGCTATTCAACTATTTTTCTGCGGGCCAAATTTGGCAGAGAGCTCTGACCTGTGGGCCAGACAATTTTCAGACCTATACCAATAGGCCTACTGTCATAGTGGATGTAAAATTGAAGCAAACACTACAACATTAAATTTTTCTCCATTTTATTAATCAGGAGATCATCTTCAACACCAGAGTCACAACAGTAACATCTGTTTTTAGCGCGCGGGGGGGGGGGGGGGGGGGGGGGGGGGGGGGGATTGTCCACTTTTGGCTTAAAGTGCAAAAAGAAAAATTTTAATAAATAACGACTTCAAATTCCATTGCATCACAGTAACAAGTAACAGTCTCAGTGCAAAACATCGCTTGTAGTTTGTATTAAGTGATTGTATTTTTGTTTGACGTGCACCAGAACCCGGTGGATATTCATTGTCAAAGTGAGAGTGGGTTGTAGTAAAGTGCCTCCACACGTTGTACTCCTTTATCACAACACTCGTAACAAAGCAAGTACATAGGATTGAGTTTGGGGTATGTGTGCATATTTATCTGTCCAGTCGTTATTATAGTGTCTGTTTTCTGTATCAATCTTGCGTCTCTGACAGCGCCATGCTTCTTAAGTGAGTCTGTTTTGGAAACCATGGAAAGTGCGTGTCGTAAAGCGCCACACAGTGTCGTAAAATGTTGCAAATAAAATTGTATTTATTTTTATGGCGGTTCATCAAATATTTATTATTATTTATGGGGAGATGGGCTGCGGGCCGGTACAAATTCATTAAAGGGCCGGTTGTGGCCCGCGGGCCGCCAGTTGAATAGCCCTGCTCTAGAGTCTCTAGAGGAGCCTGGAAAGGAGACAGTCAACTTTCAGCTCGTCTCTGGTTGGATGTCTGTTAGTCCATGAAAATATACGACACACTTTCCTGCACAGAGTGATTTCACACACTGTTCCCTAATTAAATGTGAGACCCAAATTCAAAGCTACACTGAGCCTAACCTTACAGCAGGGTTCCTCTACAGTCTGTGCTGAGGAGAACATTTACTGTGAAGAAAGAATGAGTGGAAGAAAGAGAGTGATACAGACAAAAGAAATCCAAGACCGTCCTCTCCTAACCCCTGGACCCTGAGCTCATCTCTTTCTTACACGCTGCCTGTCACTTCCTGATGGACGATGTGACATCCAACCCTTAGCGCTAGCTGTCATTACTGTCCCTGCTTCAGCTCAGAGAGGGAGAAAAAGTGAAGATGAGGGAGAGAAAAGTGCAAAAGAGTTAGTGAGGGAAAAGGGCAGAAAGAAGGTAGAATGGTAAAGAGAGATAGAAGGAGCACTTGCTGATCTGCTTCAGTGTGAGTGGGTGTCAGAGCACTGTGACAGGGCCTGAACTGGTGTGATGATGACAAAAGAGGAGAGGAACAGAGCACTGTGACAGGGCCTGAACTGGTGTGATGATGACAAAAGAGGAGAGGAACAGTGAGACAAATGAGAAAATAATGCATGCATGAATCAGCATGGTAATGAGAAAACATTGGCTCAGGGCTAATCTGATGAGCTGAAGCACCTACCAGTCTGCTTCCAAAGTGCTTTTCTGAGATAAATAAAAACTTTGACACTCAAAACATGTAGGATTGTCTATTAGCTTGTCAACTATGACATAGGATTTAAATGTATTATTGCTTTTTTCACATATACATACATAAACATACGTACATATGTGTGTGTGTGTTGTGTGTGTGTATATACACACACAACACACACACATATATATATATATATATTAAGGGGTGGGACGCGATTAAAAAAATTAATCGAATTAATCGGAAGCTTTGTAATTAATTAATCGAAATTAATTGCATTTTAATCGCACTTCAGTATTTAACATGATAAATATTAATTTAAGTTTGAATGATGAATGAATCAATGAACATAATCATAAACTTCAACATCTTGTTTATTTTTCCACCAGTCTACTACACAGACCAATATATGAGTGCAGAAAACAGTTCAGAACACTGGAAATTCTGACCGAAAATGTTGTTTAATTTTGGGAGTTTTGCTCAGGATATTGGAAGAATTGAAGTAAATCAGAAGATGTTTTTTAATACCATTTTAGATGGTATATTTTTCTTAAATTTCCCAGGCCTCTGCCACAGACATCTCCATAGTGCCTAGAAGTGGTCTTCTGCATGCTCAAAGCTAATGACGATCTTCATCATCTATAGATTCATCAACTATAATATGAGCTGTCACACCAAGATAATTCTTTGTGGCACTCTTCACAATAACCTGTTTTACTTCCCTTTCCTCATCATACAGCTGCTGGATTTTCTTCCACATTGTCTTTCTGGGGTGAGTTTCCCAAAACGTTTTTAGCGCCAAGTACTTCGTAAACTCGTTCTTACGTATGAGGTTAAGAAGTACTTAGCGCTAAGAACTTTTTGGGAAACTCACCCCTGGACGGTAGTTTGTAACTTGCATCAGTTGACGCAATGTGCAGTGCTTCTTGTAAGCATTTATCTTCGACCACAGAGAGCGGACAACACAAATAATGTGACGCGTCATGTGTAAACGCGTGCGGAGTCGCACGCTACGGCCACTCGCGAAAGTTTAATCCAGTCTTAATGGTCCAATGAAGGTCATTTAAAAATCAGGACGTTTCCTCACTTAACAAAAACCCGGGACGCCCTGGACAGGATGTGAAATACGGACATGTCCCGGGAAATACGGACGTTTGGTCAACCTATATCAGCTAAGTTATCATTACTGACCTGCATGTTAGCCCCAACATGTTTTGCGTTGAGGTGGTAACGAAGGGTGGAAGTGCTCCTGTGATAAGCGAACTCCTTCCAAATAAAGTGCAAATAACACTATTTGTGTTTGTACTTCTATTTGGAAGTTTCTTATATTTAAATTTCCCATCCGCCAGCGTAGCCTCTTCAGTCATCTCCATCATGATCTTATTGTGCGTCCATATAATCTGTATGTCTGGAACTCGTGCACTGAGAAACATTCCACAGTGCGAAAGTGTCTCATGCATTAATTTTCTGAGTAGTTTTTGAAATATGTAATTTTAACTTTTACTTGATCTGATTTTGCCTGTGAGTGCCAATTATCTTGCGAGGTGAGAATGGACTTGTCTGCGGTCTCTTTCTCCCACGCCACAATATTATGAGTTGGCACAACTTCTAAAAATTTGGAACTCTTGGTATGTAAAGCTTACATTTTGAGGTTCATATACATGGGCAAGATAAATTATCTGAACAAGATATAGTAAGTTAGCATAACTTGAATCATTTGGAATTATTTGTAGGCAATACTTAAAATCTGAAATTTATATACCTGTGAAAAACAATTGGAACAAGAAATAATAAGTTCAACTGTTCAACTGTGAGTGAATTTCTTAAAAACTTAAGAGTTTGAGTTGGGATTAAAACTCAAAAATCTCAACTTTTTTGTTTTTACAGTGTGGGAAGGCAGGCAGGACAAGGCGGGTGCATCGTGTCAACAAGCACTTTTAATAAACATATAACGTTGGCGCGAATAGGGCACTGCAACATATAACACTGAACGACACACAGACGTAGCACGGACACTGCGCAAACCTACATAAGCCCCAAGTGATCACAAGACGATCCACAGGTGAAATTAATGAACACGCTCACAACCGCACCCACGGAAATACATACATGGGCAACCAGACGCAGACAACATAAACACACGTGTTAGTCTATATCATGTTGTATAGATGTTCCTGTCTGTAGCGTGTGGTTACTGTGCTTATGTATGTTGTTCCGTTTGTGTAAACTACGTGTTCGATAGCTTCCGTATTGTTCTATTAACTGTTTAGTTGCTTGTATGGTCCCCCTTGTTTACTTACCTCCTTGTTTATTAGCTCTCCTGTGTTTAGTGTCTTGTGTCCTTTTACTTAATAAATCTAATATATACCTGCGTTTGCGTCACAACCGCCCCTTGAATCGTTACACATGGGTAATGACGTCACCCTCTGGCACCGCCCATTGGCCCGACGCTACAATATCTTGTTCAGATAATGTATATTTCACATGTACATAAATCTCTAAATTCAACTAGGAATAGCTAACTGAAGTTGGGTCATATAAGACAAATGACAAAACACAGTTGGATGTTAATATTCAATTCAGAGTTGTGTAAGTTGCTGATTGCCGCAGGTGAAATCCATTTCAAGATGTCCGGAGTCAAATTCTGGCAGAAATCTCGCCCCGTTCTCAACAAGGAGTCAAATTGAGCATGCGCAGAGGAGTTGGCCTGGCCTTAATACTAGGGTTCAACTACAATTTGTATATTTTGACAAAGCAGGTTGTAAGGTCAGATCAACTTTTAACAAGAAACTCAATAAAGTAAGCTGATCCAATTACTTTGTTATAGTTTATGGTGCAATTAATTATTTTTGGCTCAGCTAAACTAAAAATCACAGTAAGGCGAGCAATTTTAAGTTTTGTTTTTTGCAGCATTACATATATACTGTATATCTACACCCCTACCTTATTACAGAGAACCTCCTCCAGGAAGTCTCTAAAACTACATTTTAGAAAAGAAAGATAAAACTTTGCCCAAGAACTGACAACCAATTGCATGGATTTCCCCAACCAGGAGTAGCTGAAATATTTTCACAGCTACACCCAGAACTGAGTGTACAGTTAACATGTGCATTGTATATAGAGAGAGAGAGAGAGAGAGAGAGAGAGAGAGAGAGAGAGAGAGAGAGAGAGAGAGAGAGAGAGAGAGAGAGAGAGAGAGAGAGAGAGAGAGAGATTCATTTCCTGTAGCTGTGCCACCACAAAACAAGCTGCCAAGCCTCAGTACGGAGGCCTGGGTCTCGACGGAAGATGGATTCCTGTTTAGCGAAGCGTAATGATGTGGCGTGCTGGGGAGGTGATCTGCCAGTGCGGCCGCATCACGCTCAGGGAAAGTAATCTAGAGAGCGAACACAAAGAGGAGTGCGGGAGTCAGCACATTCGGCCAGCGAGGCCCAGGAAACGCAGGAAACAAAAGAACATGGCAGAAGCCCACAGACAGAAAGAATTAGCGCGTACAAATGACGGGAGCTCCTCTGGGCGAGCTCTGAGGCCCAAGGTGGAGGACGAAAGCCTGGGGGCTGGAAGGGTGCGAGTGGTGAGGGGGAGACAGGCTCCGTCCCCGCGAGGGGGCCACTGGGGGCCGTGTTCGGGGCAGTCACCCCGCTGGATGGAGTCACGGGGGTGGGTGGGGGGGATAATCTCAGCCCGGTAGTTGTGCATTAGCATCCCACAGGCCACATAAGAGCATAGCGGAGCAGAGCCAGAACAAAAGTATACGGAGCTGATAGCAGGGGCTTCCCACAGAGTCTGACAGAGCAGGCAGACACAGCTTCCCACAGAGATGGAGATTTTGATGACAGCAGTTGGAGTGGGCAGTGAGAGCCCCCGATCAAACAGTAAAGAGATGATAATGGCTTTCTCCCACAACCATACAGTGCTGTCTTAGTGCACCATTAAAAGGAAATATGGTGTTATATGGCAATGTCATCTTTGCCATCATGAAATGTAGATACAGAAGAAATACCTTGCTCTACAGCCCTTCTGAGCCAAGAGCCTTGGTGATTGAAGTACATAAACAGGATGATACACTTTGATTTTATTACACTGAATGGTTCAGATACACTTGTGGAAAACTGAATTCAGGCTGCTCTAGACAGAAAATATCAGCACTGTAAGACCAAAATTATCTACAGATGCTTCACTTAAGCCTGCCGAGATGAAACAAGAGCAGCCCGGCACAAACACAGATCAGAAAAGCAAAGTCAATAAGACCTCCACAAGGGTGACTACCATTCAACGTGGACAACACTACTGACACGCACGCAAAGAGAGAGAGAGAGAGAGAGACAGACAGACCAGACAGAGAGAGAGACAGACAGACCAGACAGAGAGAGAGACAGACAGACAGACAGAGAGAGAGAGAGACCGAGACAGAGAGACCGAGACAGACACAGAGAGACAGAGACAGACACAGAGAGACAGAGACAGAGAGAGACACACAGAGACAGAGAGAGACACACAGAGACAGAGAGAGACACACAGAGAGAGAGAGACACAGAGAGAGAGAGACACAGAGAGAGAGAGACACAGAGAGAGAGAGACACAGAGAGAGAGAGACACAGAGAGAGAGAGACACAGAGAGAGAGAGACACAGAGAGAGAGAGACACAGAGAGAGAGAGACACAGAGAGAGAGACACAGAGAGAGAGACACAGAGAGAGAGACACAGAGAGAGAGAGAGGTGAACAAATGCTCTGGAGCTGAAGCAAAACTGTGTTCATTTCCAAATGCCCCATTGGGGCAGGACAGCTTCAATCTCGGAGGTGTCGAACAGCTCTGGTGTGGGAAGGCAAGTTTGAGCATCTAATCCAGTAGAGCTGAAGTGGCTGCACATGGACGAGTTCAGTCTCAGGTTCCAGGAATACATCTTTTGTCGAGACCCAACTGCTTAAACACTGCCGAGACCCTCACTGAAGTCAGCACACAAATCAAACATCAAGAGTCCTTGACTGATTCATTTATTTATTTGAAATGCACTGGGAGTGACCTCTGGGTAACCCACTCCACTGAACACCACGAGGACTTTCATGCACTCTCAGGCACGAGGAGAGACGGTCACCTTGACGAGGGAGCTGCATTAGCCACTGAGGCGGCCCCAGATCACAGCACTGGGTGGGAGCCATGTTGCTTCACGTATAAAGGGGCAGATACAATTAATGGCCCAGATACCATCAAAAAAAGACGTGTGGAGAATCCTACGCTACCGTCATCCTTTCTCTGCATGAGCAGAAGTTAAGCTTGCTCACTTTCAAGACGTTCAGTGAAAGACTATTAAGACATGCATATATTAAATCAATTCATATTTTGATTATTTGCTGGCATTGCTATGAAAACAAGTAAATACATAAACAAAAACATTATCCAAAAAGCTGCCAACCCACAAGGATTGAAGACAGTATGAATACGTCTTTGTTGCACTCATGTCTGCCTCTTCTTTGAAAAATATTTATATGCTGCTCTTGGTCAAACAAATCTATAAATGAAATCACAAACAAACAAACACACACAAACAAACAAACACACACACACACACACCCCCACACACACACCCCCACACACACACCCCCACACACACACCCCCACACACACACACCCCCACACACACACACCCACACACACACACCCCCACACACACACCCCCACACACCCCCACACACACACACCTCTTGTCTCATTATGGAACAGACTAGGGTTGCAGCGGTAACCGGTTTCACGGTATACCACGGTATTAAAATGCACGGTTATCATACCGTGTGCGTTTGCTTATTACCGGTAAAAAGCAAGCCAGCGGAGAAACTGACCCGCGCATGCGCAACTCCGCTCCGGTTCAGCTACTCAGTACACAGCAGTGAGAATGGCAGAAAGTGCATCAGACTTAACACATTTTTTAACAAAAAAAAAAGCTAAACAAAAATCAGTGGCGAAAATGACGTAATCGCGGTGGCTCCGCCCGTGCGCGAGGGTCTCGCGCGCTGTCGATTCGCGAGGTCGTGCACCTCTCGAATTTTGTAACTTTGCGCGCGCTGCGCCTCAGCGCAATGAACAAAGTCATGTTTGCAGGATTCATACACGTTTAAAAGGTGGAATTAAAACACTTGTACGTCACTTTAAAGGTCCGTTTCAATATTTCCCAGCACCTTAAACTTAATTAAGTTAAATATTTATACATATACTCGAAATAATTCGCTTTTTCATCACATTATTTAATGGTTGTTTATTTCCAAAACGCCCAATCTTAACGTCTTCACGTTCTCTCATGTTTCGTCCTGGAATTAAAAGAGGCTCGTATTTGTTAACGTAATACAAAAGAACTGTGCGGAGTCGCGTGCTACGGTCACTAGTGAAAGTATAAACCTAGCTTTTTATGGTCCTTGCTTTCACTGGATGTGAAAGACGCTATTAATTTACATGCGTTCAAATTCTAACGTACCTGTTTTTGATATGTTAAAACCAGACTCGGTGTGAAAACCTTAAAATAGAAATCTCTATTGTGATAATGTCAGAAATAAATCCTCTCTTCCTGCAGTATCTGGTTATATTCCAACTTGGCAGTACAACGGACGTTTACAACAGTTGTTGATCAGACACTGACCCAGGCTGAGTTTATCAGATATTAAATAATTTAAACTTAAATAATTGTACTGAAATCCATGATTTAGGTTTCTCTAATTTTGCAGTATTTATATAAACATGTGTACAGCTTATTTTTTTAAAGGACACATTTTGTATAAAATAGTTCCAGGTTTCTACAATAAATAGTTAATTGAACAAAAATAACTAGTTGTAATTTCTTTAAGGGTCGGTGTATCTTTTAATAATATACAAACTAACTGTGATACCGTGATAACCGTGATACCGCGGTATTTTCTGAGACGGTTATCATACCGTGAAAATCTCATACCGTTGCAACCCTAGAACAGACTAAACCACTGAAAAGGTGCTGGCAAAATGAAGACTATCACCAGCAACGGCTGATATGTTTACAGCCAGAGACAAAGTTAGCCGTAACATTCTTACATCTGTGTGACATGGAACTTCAAGATTTTGGACCATGAACCTTGCATAGCAACAGCAGAAAACAAACAGAACAAATAGGGACTGATGTCAAACGTCTGGGAAGAAGGTAGAGCCATTGACCATTAGAAGACAGGAAAGGAGAAGAGAGGATAAGGAGCCAGCGGGGTTCCTGCACTAGTTCAAGGACAACTCTAGCCAACACAGCATCTTAGTACAGCCCCCCCCAACCACACGCACACACACACACACACACACACACACATATGGAAATGCAGATTTCAGTCTCTTACATCAGTGTTTCTGATTCACCACTGAACTAATCAGTTAGCAATGAGCTAATAACAGAAACCTGTGTAGGCTCTGCTCTAGGAGGAAGGAAAGCCTTCATAAATTAGTCACTTTCATTTGGCAGTAGAGAGAAATGATTCTTATTCAGTCAGCCACTAAAAGATCTGAAGGCTAAACATTGGCTAGACTAGGAGCACTTAGCAGTCCTCTACAGCTTCTTTAATAACTGACCTATTTTTATACCGTAGACTTAAGTCACTTTGGGGGAAAAACATTTCTGCTTAAATTCTGACTGTACAAGAGTACACAGAGTTCACCACACAGTGGTGAAACGCAACGCCTTGTCTCTTAAATTTACAGTAACCTGGTCTTGGACTGACCCACTGGGACAGTTAAAAACACATTAAATCCAGATTAGCCTGAATGCTAAAAGAAAAAGGTTTTCCAATGGGCAATGACTATTAATCGCACAACTTAATCAACATGCCAATGGAAAAAAGCCAAGCATGTTACCCCCCCTCCCCAATCACACGCTATTGGGTTTGGCTACTTTTGGCTATTTTTGACCAGTGAACACCTCAACTTTTCTATTTGCATAATTGTAATAAGAATAATATATATATATATATATATATATATATATATATATATATATATATATATATATATATATATATATATATATATATAAGGATTTCTTTCATCTCATTTCAAAGTGGTAGCCTAATACTCCATTATTTTTCCAATGGCCCCAAAACAGTGGGACCCACATGTCATGGATCCGGCCCGTCTCTCTGCCCACTTTACGAGGAGCTGAGAGGAGAGCAGAAGACCTTCCCAGACGTGACTGCCCAGCCTTTAAAAGATCAGGCCAGAGAGAACAGAGTGTCCCAGTGTCATTACAGAAGCTCACATGCATGGGAATGCAGCTCTGCCAAGAACCCCCCCCCCCACCCCCACCCCAACACACACCGCTCTACCACAGCAAAAAAAAAACCCCATCCTCCCACGACTGGCTGACCACCTGCTCTGGAGCAGTGAGAGTTTAAGAGGGTTTTGTCAGCTATGGCCCACCATGGAGAGCACCCACTCAGGCGCGAGACGCACCACTGAATCACTTAGTCAAGTGACAGAAGCTTTCTTAGCCTTTTCATATGGCTGAATGCAGCCCTAATGTTTCCTGCCCCGAGCCCTGACCCCGAGGCTTGCTTTCCGTGGGGTGAGGAGGGGTTGGGAAGGGACAGAGGTGCAGACCCTGGGAGAGGGGCCTTAACCCTGGAAGAAAGGGGAGCCCAGGGCCGGCAGCTGGACCTCATGAGACAGCAGAGCCACTGGAGCTGGCCTGATTTACAACACGGGCTGAGCATCAGGCCCATATTAGCACTCGGGGAGCAAAGGCGCCAGGCATTCCCAGCCATGTCGCCATCCATTTAATCTCATTTCATCAACCCCGATGGAGTGTGACGGCCAGGAGAAGAAAAACAGATCAAAGGAAGAAATTACACTCCTTCGATTAGACTATGATGGAGACAGCAAGCACATACGCACACACAGAAAACGCGGGAGGATGGCGTGCGAGCAGAACGCGCCAATGAGAGATGACAGTTCAATCAGATGCCCGAAACTGAACCAAATAGAGGCGTATCAAGGAAAGAAACAACAAATTCAGCGGCGCTTCCATTTCAGAAGACAGAGCTTTGAAGATATACTGGATATCTAGTAGGTTGTGGGTTCCATTCAAACAACCACATTAAAATGACATTCACTATGAGAGAGCAAACACACATGGAGCCTACCCAAAAGGAAGAGTGTGAGGCTGCCCAATAACTGAACACTAGGAAATTTACACTTGGTGAAACTGCATCATGAGCAAAGAGTCAGTCACAGATTTGGGAGGGGCCACCAAAATTTCTAAATGAGAAGCAGGCTGTGCTGAAAGAATGCAAGTTGGTGAGTTCCACTGAAATGAGCTTGCATTGGGGTGGATATAGTTGTGAAGCCAGCAAGTACTCAGATTTAAGTGACCCCCACCAAAAAAACCATTAATTCCGTATAAAACACAAACCTATTAGCAAGAAACTCACTTTCACGCTTTTTCTCTACTCTTCTTGAAATTGAAACCATTAGCCCTGTCCAAAGGGAGGAGAAACACCAAAATAAAACCAATCAAACATGCATGAAGCTTTTATTTCTTAGTCAGGTGTTATTGGATTTAGTACTGCACGGAGTTATCGCGCACGTTACCTTCATTCGTTTATACAGGATTATTTGAGCTGGTTTAGTAGAGACTATATGAATCAACCCATTTGTTTAACTGCGCGCCACCTTTTCATTAATGTTACCCCATGCTTCAGAAATGCTCTGCACAAGCCCAGAAGCGGTTGCGCATGGGTGTAATGTAAAACCAGGTCTGGTGGCGTGTGCAGTCGCTCTTCAAGCACCGAGTTTCATTTCCAACTAACCGAGAACGCACTGCGGTCAAAACGCATCCACGTCGTCCCACCCGCAACACGACTAAACGCGTTAGCGCAACTACTCATGTCAACTTTCTTACGTACAGTTGCGTTTTCCCCCATCATATCGTCTTTGGTGAATAACAAAGGACAGATGACAACTACACATCATAACGTTACAACATAACACCCGTTTTACGAGCTACAGACATGGCGAACTAGCTCGGTACCGAACTAAAGGACAAAACAGGTATTTGTCTGTACGACCGTTTGGAGTTAAACAAAACATCGTCGGGCAACTGACAACCGACGGAGGAAAAACGTCTAAAGCGGATTACGCGACTGAAGTGTCAAGCTCCGTGTTTAGAAATGGCAGCGAAGTAACCCAGCTCACCTTTGTAGTCACAACTTGGGCTTCGGCAGCTCCTACAGACGCGCTGCATGGCGGAGGGTGGCGGTGGTGGTGGTGGTGCGGAGGGGCAACATCCCCTAAACGGGACCCGTAAGGACGAGCTGCACACCCGGGTGTCTGGCCACACCAGCCGCTCCTGTAAGTCCACGGACCTGAGCACCGAGCAGCTTCACTTCAAGTGTCCGGCTTGTCAACAGAAAAAAAGGGGGCAAGAAGACGATCTTGCACAAGCCAGCGTGGTGGAGTCTTAATGGAGACTCTTAATAACGCTGAATAACATCAAAACAAACGCACGCGTCCCTACTGCGCTCAGGAAAACAACAACAACAACAAGCGGACGAGCTACACCGCCGAATACTTTTACTCCCTTATACGAGAGAACATCAACATCAATGTAAATAGGCAATTATTCAAGTACAGTGGCATAGGTTGGTCATAAACTATTATGTTATATCTACGGTGCAAAATAAAGAAATGGGCAGTATGGAGCTCCTCTTTCGGAATATATTGGCTTAAAAACCCCCCAAATGTTGCTAACAAGCTAGCTAAATCAATAAAGTGCAAAGAAGTCGGATTGCTAGCTTAGAGGTTGTCGTAAGACTCAGCTAATAAGACCCGGCTGCGACATTCGGAACATATCGAGATCCGGAAAATGTAAAAAAAAAAAACCAGTTAAAATATCCAGATGTAAATACGGAGTGTCCAAAGGAAGCGTTCAGAGTAACGTTACTACTTCAGACTGTCGCCGTCTCTGCAGCCATTTTGTCGAGTGTCACCGTTGGTCTCTTGTACCTCGGCGAGAAGGAGGCGCCTCGAGGCGAAGGCGGAGACCACGTGACACACGGCGACCGAATTAGAACGCGCGCTTTCCTCCTCAGCTCCGCCCACGAAGCGTTCGACACCGTCCCGTTTCGATCTATTGTACTGAATATTTAATTGTCCCACGACACTAAACATGTAAATATATCAGCGTTTTGTTTTTTTTTTGTTTTGTTTTTTTTTTACCGTTCTTTAATATTAAATGGTAGCGTGACGCATTTAATATGCATAACATTTTGATGATGGAATGGGTATTCAAAGAAATTCCTTTTTTTAAAGATGTTTAAAATGAAATTTTAAATAAGCTATCATTCCACGTGGCTCCACAGACAGTAAAAAAGCAAAATTGACATCTTAAATGGTATTAAGCAAAATACACAACAAAGCACCGACCCAACACAAACCTCAGCAGGCTACAAGCCAGTTTTTCAGTCACTGTGCAACTGACTTCAGAACAGTGGTGTCTCTTACGATATGATGCATGAGTGGGCTTTTAGTAGCGTATTGATTATGAATTTAGATCTGCTCCTCCGGTCTGCCTGTTGTGATCTAAATGCAGACGGTGACCGCTGTCTCCACACAAACTGACATTTCCAGAGGCATTACTTGACATATGCAAAATGACTTGGGCAATTATGCGGACCACAAGAAACCCAAACAGGGTACAGACATGATGCAGAGGCTACTGTATTTTGATAATGGAAGATTACACTTATCTGCCTTACTCAACATTATAATGAAAAGATTGTTCATTTACAACCCTATATGATACTGAGCCCACAGAAACTGTATAAAACAATAAAAAGAACATATATCGTAAAACTAACAACATTTAAAGCTTCAGCAGAGTGGGTTTATAATGGCTTGTTGCATCAGACTCTTGTAGTGCAAGTGTTTATAGTGTCCTGATATGATAGGGCAGTGGGAGGATATTTACTCCGGCACTGTGACAGCTAATCAATAGCGCAGTGGAAGAAGCTCCAATAAACATCTAAGCCAAACAGACAGGCAGGCAGTGCTGCAGTGATACAGCCTGGACCTTGGCCTGACCTTGGCATGACCCCAATACAGGACATGGAACACAGCAAATAAACAAAAAAGGAGGGGGGGGGGGCATTGAGAGACAGACAGGGAGGGAGAAATTGAGTGAGCGAGGGGAGCTGAAAGACACAGACAAAATGGACAAATTGAAGATGTGCTGCTGGACTGATTTTTAGAGCAGCAATTATTAAAGCTGTTTTGACCAGAGAGAGATAGAGAGAGAGGGAGAGA
This sequence comes from Brachyhypopomus gauderio, assembly GCF_052324685.1. Classification (NCBI taxonomy): domain Eukaryota; kingdom Metazoa; phylum Chordata; class Actinopteri; order Gymnotiformes; family Hypopomidae; genus Brachyhypopomus; species Brachyhypopomus gauderio. Next base: position 21,558,371 of record NC_135218.1, on the reverse strand, counting down.
GAGAGAGAGAGAGAGAGAGAGAGAGACAGAAAAAGACAGAGGGCGAGGGAAAGTAGCATGGAAAGGGAGAGTGATATAGCGGGGGTTTCTAGGCTGCTGTAATTTCCCCAGGGAGGACAGTGTGCTGGCATAAAGGCCAGCCATGGAGGGAGGACAAGAGAGAGAGAGGGAGAGAGAGAGAGAGACAGGGAGAGAGAGAGAGAGAGCATTAATACACAGAACATAGAGAAGAGCACGGAGGGAGTAGTACCAATATTAGCCTATTTCTCTCCGTGCCGTGCTGCAAGAGAGCGTGGTCTGCAAACGCCCGCTCTGATCCATGAAGCGATTGTCAGTGAATCTGTTCCAACAGCCAGACTGCACAGGCAAGCCAGTGCAATCTCTCAGTGTCGGACTTTAACACACAACAAGGCAAAAGAGTTGTTCAGCAAGAGGCTCCAGAACGCAGCTTACAGGTCTCCCAGCAGCACACGGTGCAGCTCATATTCGAACCTGAATACTTATATATCTCCTGTCCGTTGGGATACAGTTGTTACTATTACTCTCATCTAGCGTTATTATGAACATATAAGAAAAAACAATTATTTATTATTTATATGTATTAGAATTATTTATTTCAAATGCAGAATGACACAAGCAACACATTACATATTGTATTACATATATAAAACCACTGTGCCTTTGGTGAAAGAGGAAACACTTTTAGTTACATGAGACTGTGTGAATTTCTTGTAATTCTCTCACTTTCAGACAAACTCCACAACACTGGCAACCCTCCTTACATCTCTACACACAGCAGTAAACATAATCACAATAATAGCCAATCAATCAGACCCTGAATTCAAATGCATTTACATCAGCCTCCCTGGTGACTGAGGCGGTCCGTCCCTATCAAGCCACTAGCCACAGTGAGACTAGGGCGGGTTTATGTGCTGCTTTCGAAGGGGAACGGTTCATCAGAATTATTGCACACTTAAGCTTAATTGATTGCCTTCATGAACCTAAATGAATAATTAAGTGGTAACAAGTCTAGTTTCTTGCAGTGAGAGAGTGCTGGAGAATACAATGAATGCAGGTGGAAAGAGAGCTGTCAATCAAATAGTGAAACCCAACAATACGTTAATTTCCTGTGTCTCACAATAGCATATAATGTGAAATGGGACTACATGTTATATGAATACATATATTTACATAGAGAAAGACTGTATATTTATACTGTATATTTATATTTATCATTTATATTTATACTAATGTTAACAGACCATTTTTATATTATATACATTTTTACTAATTATTGGTAACTTATACAAATAAAACATTTGATGACCAATAATAAATAATATGATTATAAAACTAAAGAAAACACACACACAACCAGCTTGAATCCTTGAACATGGAGCTCTCTATTTCTGTTGTATGACCCAGACTGTATGCATTGAGCTCCATATAAGGACGGACTGCTAAGTAGGCCTGAGTGCACAGAGCAGGAGGGGCCCCAGACAAGGGGCCCGGCGTCTCGCCAGCACAGCAGCAGTGGGATGGGCCACGGACCGCCTGCAAGAGAGGGCAGGAGATAAAAGAGAAGACAGAGAAAAATGGGATGAGAGACAGATGATGAGACAAATGAGGGGAGAGAGAGGGCGATGAGGGTGGGGTAACAGTAAGGAAGTACCACCCTTCCTTCCCAATTATGGTGGGTGTCAGCAGGATTGATTCAACTTTCGCATTATACACACAGACACACACACACACACACACACACACGCACACACACACACACACACACACACACACACACACACACACAGACACACACACACACAGACACACACACAGACACACACACAGACACACACACACACAGACACACACACACACACAGACACACACACACACACACACACAGACACACACACACACACACACACACACACACACACACACACACACACACACACACAGACACACACACACAGACACACACACAGACACACACACAGACACACACACACACAGACACACACACACACAAACACCCCCCGCCCTATCTCTTTAATGCACATACAGTATACAATAAAAAGCCAAAGTTGAAAGTACGCCAAAATCATTAGTGTTGAGGTCAGCGCCTGTGATGATCGCTCTTTCTCACTTTGCTGTCTTATACACACCGTTGTGCAGTAAATCATGACCACAGCAAAGATGTAACCATAATATCAGCTTCCCAATATCTAGTACCTGCCTAAGAAACTCCATATACCCCACTTCCTGTTTTACTAGAAATGGACACTCATTATATTGCACAATAAAACAATACAATGCGAATCTCTTTTGTTGCTTTTTTTCATTGCAATTTTTATTTTTTTTTGCTGTCACACAAAATAACTTTGCAAGTCTAAAGGTTCAGATCTGTAACCAACATCCAAAGGCTTAGATCTGTAACAAACATCTAAAGGCTCAGACTTGTAACAAACAAGCCAACAGCAATGAAATCTGGTGGTTGGAGGAAACCACACAGAGAAACCCCGCGTGTGTGAGGTGCAGCACCCCTGGTCTGGATAACCCTGGATAGTGCAGTGATAAAGAACAGCGCTCACTGATTACATTTACATGAGCAGGCTTTACAAAACCACAGTCTGCCGAGCGGAGGAGATGCACGAGCTGAGCTCCACACACGCCTCCTCCCAGGAGTGGCACTTAATGATTTAACTTGTCAACACTAATGTGTGGAATCACACCAGCGAGAGTAGGATATGCCTCTTGGGTTTGTTTGTTTGTTGTTTTGTTTGTTTGGTTTTGTTTGTTTGTTTTAATCAAGGAGAAGATGGAGCATGCAACCAGAATCTGGATCGTAGCTTGTATTAGGGGACAGACAAAACCACAGCTGGTGTTCAGCTGGCTCTTACATCCACATGCCTGTATTTATTGGGTTGGAGGAAGCCACAACTGATCCCAGATCCTCTTAGCACTGACCTAGAAAACTAGAATCAAAATGAATGAAGATGGATCAGTATTTATATTTAGAGGGGATCAGAGATCTGGTGTCTTAACACACCTTTATCTAGTACAATAGGATATGTTTAGCTATTTTCTCAGATAAATACTGTCAGTGTGTCATGTAGATACCATGGGAACCTGTTGGTGTAAGTCTGCAGATCGGTGAATGGGTCATCGCTCACTGGGCAGCAGGTGGCAAGGTGTTCCTGTGTCCCTTCTGTCCCTGTCTCTACTCTCCACCTCTGTTCTCTCTGTCCCTGTCTCTACCCCTCCTCTGTTCTCTGTCCCTGTCTCTACTCTCCACCCGTGTCCCCTCTGTCCCTGTCTCTACCCCTCCTCTGTTCTCTTTCCCTGTCTCTACTCTCCACCTGTGTCCCCTCTGTCCCTGTCTCTACCCCTTCCTCTGTTCTCTGTCCCTGTCTCTACTCTCCACCTGTGTCCCCTCTGTCCCTGTCTCTACCCCTCCTCTGTTCTCTGTCCCTGTCTCTACTCTCCACCCGTGTCCCCTCTGTCCCTGTCTCTACCCCTCCTCTGTTCTCTTTCCCTGTCTCTACTCTCCACCTGTGTCCCCTCTGTCCCTGTCTCTACCCCTTCCTCTGTTCTCTGTCCCTGTCTCTACTCTCCACCTGTGTCCCCTCTGTCCCTGTCTCTACCCCTTCCTCTGTTCTCTGTCCCTGTCTCTACTCTCCACCTGTGTCCCCTCTGTCCCTGTCTCTACCCCTTCCTCTGTTCTCTGTCCCTGTCTCTACTCTCCACCTGTGTCCCCTCTGTCCCTGTCTCTACCCCTTCCTCTGTTCTCTGTCCCTGTCTCTACTCTCCACCTCTGTTCTCTGTCCCTGTCTCTACCCCTCCTCCTCTATTCTACTGCTTCTTTCACTCTCTCTTTCTCTGCCACTATGCGTCAGGGGTCAGTCTTTCTCTCTCTCCTCTCTTTCTTTCTTCTCTTTCTTCTGTGCTCCCTATTTCTAGCCAGCACACACACACACACACACACACACACACACACACACACACACACACACACACACACACACACACACATACACACATACACACACACACAAACACACACACGTGCACACACACACACACACACACACACACACACACACACACACACACACACGCTCACGCACGCTCTATGAAGAGTCATGAATCTTTCATGCTGCTGCTCGCTGTAATCCCTGAGGCGTGCTCCCAAGAGACACACACACACACACATGCACACACGCACACACGCACACACGCACACACGTTCTCGTCCATCACCTTACATCAGGAGAGATGGGGCAGAGAACGGGAGAGAGGCACAATCAGAGAGTGAGAGAGTGATGGAGAGGGGGAGGGTTGAGGGAAAGAGAGTCAGAGTAAAGGAGAGAGGGAAGACAAATTGAAGGTGTGCTTCTGGACTGATCTTCAGAGTAGCAATTACTGAAGCAGTTTTGACCACCTGGGAGGGAGTGGGGTGGGGGGTGCGGCTTGTCTTATTCTTTCAGTTCCTCTGGCAGCTTTGCCCTCCGTCGTTTGAAGTGTGTTTCAAACATCTCTAGTTTTTCCATCTCACTCTCTCGTTCACACATGCACACACACACACACACACACACACACACACACACACACACACACAATTATGCCACTGACCGATTCTAATTTAGATCAACTTCCAGTGGCTTTAGACCCACACCAAGACCCAGTACCACTCAGGAGAGAGCTGGCCTTCATGTCTAGAACATGTTTAGAAGGTTATTAAAATACCACCACATAGGGAACAGTGGAGAGTTCATTAGCTCATTATCATAAAAGCTACAAGCAGTCAGACAAAAGACAAAACACACACACACACACACACACACACACACACACACACACACACACACAGACCTGACAATATAACACAAAGGAATCTGAAAGATATAAATGCAAAAGAGCATCACTCTCTTTCAGAACCAGAGGCGGTGTGTGTAGGTGTGATGCCAGATCCGTGTGTTCTCTTCTACTCTTCTGACAAACCCTATAAAACGCATAAACAAGCAGAGCAAAATTGCACGGAAACCCATCTGAACTTGATTTGAAACCCGTTTGCATAGCAACACAGTGGTACCAGCAAAAGACCACATGCTGGCTGGACGTTTGATGGGATATGCAGGTGGGATGAGTCAGGAGTAGCGTGTCAGCTCCACAGAGACACACAGCCGCACCGAACCACTGACTGTAGGGTTGCATGACCTTCTTCACCTAAACACCCACACTACAGCACTCCAACTCGTGTGTGTGTGTGTGTGTGTTTGAAACAATTCTGTGAGGTTGCATGTGTGGAGGTGTAACAGCGTTCTAGGAGATCAATACATAGATAGAGAGAGATACAGAGTGTATGAAGGGGCACTGAGAAATGTTTTTAAGTGAAACAGAAGGAGCTAGAGATTAAGGAGGAAGAGGGGATAGAGATTAGAAGGTAAAAAGTGATAGTGTTATTTTTGTAACGGTGATTACTGATCACCATGCAGCAGAAGCTGCAGTGTATTCGGTGGTAAAATGAAGGATGAGCTGGGCTGTGTGTATGCAGGCGTGCGTGCTGATCTATTTGATGGTGGAGACCTATCTCTGAAACACACTCACACGGGGTTATGAGGTAGTCTGGGCTAAGGGGCACGCTCTCGGGTGTACGTGCACGTGTGCTGGTAGGGGTGTGTGCAACTGTGGAGATACTCAGGGGGAACAGAGTGTGTAGAGTGTGGAGGGGAGATGAAGTAGTATGATGGGTGTGGGTGGGTGGTGGATTGGGTCGGGGGAGAGGGAGTAGTGTGTGTGTGTGTGTGTGTGTGTGTGTGTGTGTGTGTGTGTGTGTGTGTGGTGTGTGTGTGTGTGTGTGTGTGTGTGTGTGTGGTGTGTGTGTGTGGTGTGTGTGTGGTGTGTGTGTGTGTGTGTGTGTGTGTGTGTGTGTGTGTGTGTGTGTGTGTGGTGTGTGTGTGTGTGTGTGTGTGTGTGTGTGTATGTGTGTGTGTGTGTGTGTGTGTGTGTGTGTGTGTGTGTGTGTAGTTGTAACCTCGGAGCTCTGGCTGTGGTCACCTGATCACCGCAGCCTTCAGAAGACATATGGGGGGAAGGGGAGGGGCCGTGCCAATTTCACGCCTCTGCTTCTGCCATTTCCAGCTGCACTCGTTCACCACCTCCCATCTCTCTCTCTCTCCACTCATCCATGTGTCCCTCCATCCCCACAGTCAGAAATGACAACAGCAAGACAGACAGATCCATCTCCATCTAACAGCCCAGCTAGTATGTGTAAGTGTGTGCGTGTGCATGTGAGCGAACGGGAGATATTGAAGGAGAGAAATAACCATAAAGGTATGTGTGGATGTATGTGTATGTGTGACAGAGAGATAGACACAGAGACAGAGCGAGATAGATGTGTAACCTGAACATTAGGCAACCCTCCGTTAGCCCTAGTACTTTTCCCCTGGCAATATTAAATGTCTTATTTACCATTTGTCCTGCCCCTTTGCCTCTAGACACTCTCTGCTTGAGTCTGGGTCTAATTAGGGCCGATAACAGTATAATAACTGCATAACGGGACTGTAATTATGTCACTGAGAGACAGGGAGACAGCGCTGGCGTATTCCCACCTGCACACATGTGAGTGTAGCACACATTCTCAGCTTGTTTGAGCTCCTTCAACAGCCAGCCACCCTCAGGGCTTGGAGGGAGGGGGGAGGGGGTCTCTGCTCTTTAATTATGAATAGCAGCTTGTCGGTGCCTTGTTGTTCACACGGTGAACTGCAGACACATATGCTGCGTGGATGGCCTTCTATAATGAACATGCAAGTGTGGGAGTTTGAATGCGCGCTTATACTCTGTTTTTTCCTGAGTGTGTGGACCAAAGGACGAGGGAACCTCTGACACGAAAAGTCTGACATTCCACACATCTCCAAGATGAAGCTGTCACCAAAAAAAGTAAAAAAAAAAACCATTAATCTGATTGAGGTTAATATTAGGGTTCAACTTAAGTTGTTCCTTGATGTGTGTGTGTGTGTGTGTGTGTGTGTGTGTGTGTGTGTGTGTGTGTGTGTGTATGCGCATGTGTCATTGGGGGTTATGCTGAGACATTTTTTGACATCCCTCAGACTGATATCTGGCCTCAGTATATGTAAAATAGTCATAACCCTCCCCCAATGTCGCCCAGAGGTCATTAATAGCATATTGCTGGTGTAAATCACGATCCAGACTCCTGAACTTTTCACTGTCTTGAGAGAATACAACGAGCAAAGAGGGGTATGGCCACGAGCAACGTATGGGTTTCGCTTTCCCTCGGACAGGTATAATAGGATCACTCAGCGTGGCCAGTAAGCCGAAGCTCAAAGCTCAGAGCAGCGCGAGAAACGTTCGCGCGCCTGAAAATGCTCAGTGTGACAATTACGGTCTGCTGGACTGACATCCCGCCAGCGCCCAGGGGTTGATATCCGGAATCTTCCCAAATGGGATTTTACGCACGGATGATCTGCGAAAGTCCGCCCTCTCCCTCGGCATCCCCGTCCGGTGAATTACTTATCCAGGACGTTTTCCCAAATTAGTCAAAATTTTCACAAATCCTAGAATCCATTACTCTGGGTCGGCGCAAATGACATGTTATAAATATGGCAGAAGTGGGCTATTAAGGGGGAAATCCGGCATTGTCGATGCCGGCATATCTACAGAACAATCACGGTTTAGTTAATAATGTGCTATCAATCACAGTTCACTTAACAGACGCGGGACGACACTCCGCTAACGTACTGCTGCGCTGCACAGATGAAAGGAGAATTTGCTGCAAATTAAGATGACTTCTTCATAACTGAGAATACAAGATAAGACATCTCTGTCTAATTAAGACCACTGTAATTGCATTGTTAACATAATACGAGGCCCGTAAAGTTTTGCTTTCTCAGTGGAGACATTTGCACATTCAGTGTCCTCTGGTCTTAGACTAAAATAGTTTTAAATTTAAATAACATATTTAAACTTCTTTATGCACTATTAACACACTTAATGTGGAACGTAAAGAACAGCTTTGATCCGCCTGACTCTTTTGTCAATCGTTTTTAGTCTCCGACCACAGTCTGCCCTGCGCGCTAATTACGTGGGCGTCAATTCCGAAGGTGCCACGCCGCGCTAAAAACAAACAGCGCAACGCGGTCATGCCGCACTGAACCAGACCACGGAACAAAAGCTAACAGAGATAAACTCGGCTTCACTAACAAAGCAATTATAGCCGTAACAGGGCCGTAATTGAGCTTGATTGCAGTGGTGTTATGGTTGGTGTCGGCTTTCATTACCGCTGGCCACTCAGTTAGCTCAAACAATTGCTTTTATGTACTCGGTGACAAATCCGCTGAGATGTGTGCGCATCACACGACCGCGCGTACGCGCACACACACAAAGCTCGGAGCGACACTGCATATCTTTTCATACAGAAAACTGTAATTATGCACTCTCAGGATGAATCAATTAACACGAACCTGTAGCCTTTAATTTAATCACAGCTAATTCAAGTGCACGAGAAGGAATGGGCGAGGTAGGGCTGTCGGGGTTGAAAAATGGGGGTTGCTTGAATTTTTGCTTGAATGGATGTGGGACCACTACTGAGTACTAGACTGCTAGGACATCACGACGTGGTTAATTGTTCCTAGTGTATATGTATTCACCTTTACTTCCTATTAATTGCACCTGTCAGAAAATGTATCTGATCATTACAATTTTTGAATTAAATATCTAAGAAGTTGTGAAGCATTATGAAGAGAAACTCAAGCATAGACACACATGGACATGCACATGGAGACTGCTACTAATCAGACAGTAAGATAAGCAGACAGACAGAGAGAGAGATAGACAGAAAGAAGGACAGACAGACAAAGAAAAAGAGAAAATGGGAATGGACTGCCTGCCCCAGGGTTGTCTTTAATGTGTGAGTTTGTATCATGATTCTTCATCTCAGTAGTTCTTTAAACTAAAGTAACATTCATCATGTTACTGCAACACTTATTCCATGAAAGACCCACACTACTTTGAAGCTTTCAAATGTAGCCCACGTCCTCATGTGACCTGCAACTCAGACTGCTGCCCACACGAAATGTGTATATGTATCACAATATTGTAAAAGGACAGCAAATAAGAATAAAATCTCATGTCATCATCAAGCACAGCTGTAGAGTCGGAACCTGGCTGTTCGTGTCCCCTGCAGTCTGACTGGATTGGCCTGGACATCTCTGTCCCCTGCAGTCTGACTGGATTAGCTCCAGTCAACTCACACTGTTAAAAAGACATGGTGCTATAGATGTCCCCTCTGCCAAGACAGCCATTTCTCCTCATCCACATTATCCACACTTTTGCAAAAATGTAGCAAAAAAACACATTCATATGTGGGGGGATTGCTAACTTTCAGTTGACAACATCAGCCTCTTCACACACGTCAGGAGAGACTGACACTGGCTCCAGTCAAGGGAGTGATGTGGGGTTCAATATAGTTGAAATTTATACAACATATAAGGATGTT
>NC_135218.1:21481354-21543854 GCF_052324685.1 Brachyhypopomus gauderio | reverse complement strand
ATTCTCCAGAAATGTATTGCACCAAGCATAAATGTAACACGCCATAGCTGAAATGAAAGAATGCCAGTTGACATCTCACTGAAGTAGCAGCGGACATGCTCTCAGAACTCTGATGCTAATGAGGATTGAAGGTTATCCAGCTCTGAACACATGGATCAGAGGTTTCTATCACATGTAAACTGACAAGAGGTCTGTTGTACTCTTGTTTATATTGACACATATTTTTCAGTGGTGGTCTGCAAAGATTTCTTGGCAGGGTGAAACCTAACCAGACGTTACGTTTTTCAACAGTGGCCTCATCAAAAAACGCAACACATAACACACAATATGTAAATCTTGAAAACACTTGGTTTGGTGTTTTTTATGAGATGTGAACAGCCTTCAAGAAATTGGTCGATCGGTCAGTTTACCCACCACAACGTGTTGTAACCTCTCTCCTGCTATATGGTTTGAGTTCCTGAGGTAATCTCTTTTTACCGGTCCCAGAAAATGTTAAATTTTCTGCAGTTAGGGATGTAAGTTGCACAATACTGATAAAATAAGCTAAGTTATATTGAAAATATAATTTAAAATAATATATTATTTCATGACATAGTTTAAGGCTGGGGGAAATAAACGAAATATTAAAATCAAGTTCAAATCTAGCTGTAGATTTTAGATGCAGAGTCCTGACTATTGTGCTGTATTCTTTGTAACCTTTCTCACGCGCATGTCTGTGTGCAGGTGCGTGGAGAGCCTTTCTGTCCTCTCCAGTGAATCCTTTTAATAGTCTGCGCTTGCATCTAGACCTGAAAGCACAGGGCGGCGGGGGAAAGAGACGCTCGTTCCTCAAATGGCTCGATGATTAACGTCTATGCGTAGCGATGGCAGAGAACAGGAATGGAACTCGGCATCCATCGATGACGTCCATTCGCTAAATGTGTGCCCTAAATGTAGTGGCTTCCACCATAGAACAGGCCGCAATTTGGATATTTGTGTGTGTGTGTGTGTGTATATATATATATACATAATGGTGAATGCTATGCAAAATAACATTCACATGATCCAACATTCCTTGCAGCACATTGCTTTCTTCCCATAGTGCATCTTGGTGTCATTTGTTCACTGGGACAATGACGCACGTGCACCCGGCTGTACATGTGATGTACAAGAGAAAAACATGAATCATCTGACCAGGTTGTCATCTTTCACTGCCCCGTGGTCTGGTTCTCATCCTCCCGTGCTTGCCGTGGTGGACAGGGGTCAGTATGGGCATTCTGAGCTTCTTCAGTTACGCAGCCCCCTTCACACTGAAGTGAAACACTTCACATGTTCTGACACTGAAGCACCATCCCTCACGACACAAAGAAGACATACATCAAGACTTTTCAACCTGGCACTCAGGTGGCGGAATTAACCACCACTGACTGTTCATAGCACAAAAGAAGACAGATGCACTTAAGCATGCAGTATATATAAAATAAATACTTATACTGCCTTGTTTTCCACTACAGCATTTATTCATAACACTGACCTCTCTATTGACTCATTAGAATATATGTTTGAGGGACAAAGCATGTCCGTAAGTTGCTCTAGACAAGAGCACCTGTGAAGCATATGTCATATGTAAATGTAAACCATACGTCATATGTAAATGTAAATGATACCTCTCTATCATACCCAATAGGATCTTGTTCAGCAATGTGCTCTACTCAACATTCCTTGTGCATATTAATGACCCTTAGGTGCTCACGACCCTGTCGCTGGTTCACCTGTCGCTGGTTCACCTGTCGCCGGTTCACCTGTCACCAGTTTACCTGTCACCAGTTTACCTGTCACCCTTCCTTGGACCATGGCAGGTAGTGACACTGCATACAGGGAAGTCCCCACAAGACCTGCCGTTTTGGCGATGCTAAGACCCCAGTCGTCATCTAGCCATCACAGTCTGGTGTCAAAGTCACCCAGACCCTCACACTTGTCCATATTTTTTCTCACATTAACTTCAAGAACTCATTGTTTATTGCTATCATATCCAACCCATTAACAGATGCCACACTATCGATTTCATTTGTGTTCTGTTTTTATGCTGAGAGAAGACCGATGTATAATAAATAGTATTACATCAGAAAAAAATACATTACATTAGCTATTAAATTCACAATTCTAATAGCTATACTACAAATCAAAGATCATGTTTGTTAAACATCTATAAGCAAGAAAGAGGCAAAACACATTTTATCTGTTACTTGTTTTGTAGAAATTATACATCATCAACTCACGTCATCATTATCGGCCAGTCTGTCAGCCTCTCCATGGGGCAGACATAGACCAGATAAAGCCCTAGAGGGCACAGATTACTCACAAGTCACTATGCACATGCACGCCTGATGAAAATGGGATAACTTCAAATACACAGAGTATCATAAACATATACACTCCTCCGAAGGCTGTTCACTAACCTGCAGGGGTCTCATTCTCTCTCAATTTTCTCTCTCTCTCTCTCTCTCTCTCTCTCTCTCTCTCTCTCTCTCTCTCTCACACACACACACACACACACACACACACACACACACACACACACACACACACACTCACAAATCCATAGTACACACTTGTGCACACATACCCCCAGAAATAAGATGGTTTTTGCTTATAGGGCCACTATAGGGCTACTTGTCTGTTCTTATAAAGACATACACTCTCTCCTGATAGAAAACACACACACACACACACACACACACACACACACACACACACACACACACACACACACACACACACACACACACACACACACACACAGACCAAGCTTGCCTTTTGATGTTAATGGGTACACCCCTTGCCTCAGAACACAATCATTCATTCCAACATGACAGACCACCCTCACACCTCTTAGCATCAACACTCTCTCACATTTGATTGGCTCTCTAGAGATCCGCCTTCCTCTTTCAACTGTCAGTCAAACATAAGCCCTTCTGGCCAGAGAAGAAAATGAAATGTATTCTCATTGTTCAAGGCACAGAACTGTGGGGTTTTAAAGATGCACTTAAATGTAGATATGACAGCACATCAGGTTGCTCAGAGTACGTCTTCTGTTCATAGTAGAATCATAACCTGAATCAGAATCGACTCTATTGTGAATCAAACAACTTACGGCCAAACATGTAAAATATACACATTTTTGCTTTGTCTGTGACAGCAAGAATGTACATGGACATGTATCCATATAGAAACTGTAACAACTGTTATTAATATTAACATTAACAGTATTTGACACAGCACTAAACATCATGGCCTTAGAAATGAGAGCGGGACATGAAAAATGCTTCTCTTTTGTCATTTACAATCAGCATGTCTGGGTGTAGGCAGACGCTTAAGTGAGTCTGACTGATAGTAGCACTCCAGTGGGATTACTGATTACAGCTGCATTTTGTATGTGCATATGTGTGTGTGTGTGTGTGTGTGTGTGTGTGTGTGTGTGTGTGTGTGTGCGTGTGTGTGTGTGTGTGTATGTGTGTGTTTATATGCCTGTATGGTGGACCTCATGCAGCTGAAGCCAGAGATGCTAATTTCATTAGTGGGGCTTCAGGACATAACACACAGGGAGTGTATTATGGAGTAATCCCTCACTAACAGGACTAATGAGCAGCAGGCACTCACACATATCTTTTGTCACCTACAATATACAATGCCCAAATGAAAGATGGGACAGGTGCCAGGATTAACTCTGTATACTATATTTTATGCCACTCTGCCGTCATTATAAATAAGGGTATAGATTACACAAATGATAAAAAAGAAAGATAGCAGAGAGAGGTGTGTTCAGTACACTTGCCAATTTCCCGCGGTCCTGTTGGTCCGGGTTTTGCCGTTAACACAGCCCCTCACCATTGACTTTTAACCCCTCTCCATGAGAACCTAACCGTTTTGAACATCGCTCATTAGAGGGTTGCAGACGGACCCCAGCCTACAGCCATCTCAAAGCACAGGAGCTGACCTCTGACCTGTTAATGTTGTTGTCAGTCTAATGAACAGTACTATATTCACCATGGAAGCTCATCCTGACTGCCTTACAAATGTTAGCCTGAGGTCTGCATTCACAAGGCTGTTTAAAATAAGACTGCTGATTTAGGGTCAGTCATCCTGCATTCATTGATGACCGTTAAGATGCTATGTGGCAGGAAGAAACTGATCCAGAACCAGTTCTCTTGAGCTATGGGCTCTTTGGGTTGACATGGTACACTGATTATGCCTAGTTATTAAGCCCTCCTCTCTCAGGCCCAGGTAAAGTGAGGTGTGAACAGGAGAACTCCCACCCTCCACTCTCCAGCAGTAATGAATGGTTAATGGAGTCAAGATGTTGCAGTCTGTAATGTAGCAGGGACGGACAGATGTTTGCAGATCTAAAGGAGAGAGAGGGTAAAACCAAAGTGGAAGTCAAACATGCACTGGCCAGAGCCAAACAAAAACATACTATATCCTGAGGGAAATCCAAAAGAGTAGTAAAAAACAGGCAGAGATGAGAACCAGAAATACTAAACATTAGCGACAAATTCAAAGCGGCAGGCAAAAGGGATAATCTGGAGACAAAACAAGATCATAAACAATAAAGTAATAAAGTAGATAGGACTCTCAGTAGGCACACGGACGTACAGTGTCAATACTTCACAGAGAATGTATAAAACAGATTACATGGACAAATATACATAATATATTTGGGGAACAGGTGGGTTCAGTAATCAGGTGACGTTGAGCATGTGAATGGGTGCTAAGCAGAAGGGAAAATGGAATTCTGGGATTTGTAGTGTGTTGGGAAGGGGTGGCATGACACAGGCCTCCAGGGTTTTAGTGGGCAAACGTAGGTACTGTTACCTGTGGCCAAACCTTGGGTCAAACGGTTTTGCCTGTGAGCTACAAAACTGGAAAAACAACATCAGCAGGAACATGTGATTTCTGATGGCAAAGTCATGCTCATTGGACAGACGATTTTGACCCCAAGACTCTGAGACTTTGGCCCAGTGTAAGAACCAGTAGGGAGGAGGCAGGTGTTCCACATCCCGCCCTGCTGCCATTCACCTCAGGTCTGACCCCCAGACTCCCCAAGGACCATTCCGTGTCAGAGGTTACAACCTCAGACTGACCTTTTTCGCAATGACATTGATCAAGCTCTCCTAACGATTTTTTCAAAATCAATAAAAGCATCCAGCTGCTGGCCCAATCACAACCTTGCACCTAGCGGGCCTGCATTCTCTAATTAATTTCCAAGGTTACCACATTGTCCAAGCACTTCTACACTCAGTTCCCGTTTCACCATATGTAGATGTTCTAGAATGATCCTCCGTCCTTCCTCTCCAGATGACATCACCCCAAATGTCTGATCTTCAACCTCAATGTGCTTAGAACTCAGTAAATCACGCAGTATTTCAATGCATCCCTTGCCTCCCAAGCAGTGAGAGCTCTGGCTACATGGCTGAGTATCAATAACTAGCTCACGATAAGATATTTGTCATGTCTCAGTTTGTAACGACACATAATGCCATCACAACTGGACCATGATAGTTCTGAACTCATGATCCTGTTAAAAGGAAACCCCAAATGTAATTAAATTACCATTAATATGCCCTAATAACAAAACAGCAGACATGATCTTGAATACAATACTTGAACATTTGTCATTAACTTTCTAAGCAGAACAGATACAGTCAGATGAGCTCATGTATCATACACACTGTCATCAGTAGGTGTAAGTTACTTCATGTAGCGATGGATGTAGATACACAAATATATATATGACTAATAAATATAAAAGTTCAGAGTATGGATATAAAATCATGAAAACAGATCTGAAATTAAAACATTGTAGTTTTGCCACAGCTCTCTGTCTCACTATATTTCTTTCACAAATGTAAAAATGGAAGGTTCTGGAATTTTAGCCCCTCCTGAAGATGTTAGTCTCCACCCCCTGTGTGGAAGCCGAGGAGGGGGCGGCCCTTGAGGTCTGGTTGCTTGGCGGTCTGGTTGTGAGAGATTACAGTCACGCTTCTCCTTCCATACTGCTGTCTCCCAACTCATTTCTGCAGGGCAGCACAGCCAGCCAGAGATAACACTGATTTCATCCGGTCATAGACCTTACATACTCTCATGCTTCTCAGTCCCAATCTCTCTCTCTCTCTCTCTCTCTCTCTCTCTCTCTCTCTCTCTCTCTCTCTCTCTCTCTCACACACACACACACACACACACACACACACACACACACACACACACACACACACACACACACACACACACACACACAAACCATTCATCCCACACTTTCTTTCTTTTCTTTTTCTCTCCTCCTTCTTTTATACATGCATATACTCCCTGCAGTTCTTCTCTCTCACTCCCTCGCCACCCCCCCTACCCCCCCCCCCCCCCCCTTCCTCCTTGAATTTGGGACATATTCACCCTTTGCTTGGACAGATTTCACTGCTGAAAAGGTCCTTCACGATGAGGTCTGCTTTTAGTCCACTGCAGAACACTAATGACACAGTGACCCCATCCTAAATGCTTGGTCTCTCCTCAATCTGCTGGTACAACACATGATGATCCTCTGCCTAGTGTATAAAAAAAGACATCTTCATCTAGTTCTACACAGATAAGATCATTCTAACCATCCATTCATCTCTTAAACCCCACACTTATTATTTAGCTATTAATTTAAAGCCATAGTATTCAATAACCACTGTAAATTATTTAGTAACCACACTAAAGCTAGTTTGAGATATTATAAAGATATAACGGTGAGGAATGGGATTCTGGAGCCGCTGACAACGTCCTTGGAGCGTAAAAGGGGTTAATATTACTTTACGCATAAAACCGAATAGTACTGGGGAAAAGCCTCGGGGGGGGGGGGGGACTTGTGATCCAGTGGTCACTGGAAGTGGAAGTGGGCAGACGCACGCACTGCTGCAAGGCTCCTGTCCCATGGTACCTCCAGGAGCCGAACCAGCAGATGCCTGAACGTTCTCCACCACAGCGGGAGGCTGAGGGTTTACTCGGTTACAGTGCGCGGGGATCTGAGACTCGTTTAATAAATTCCAGAGGGCGGGAATCTGTTGTACTTCTTCTGGTATCCGTATTTCAGTTTTGACTCTTCAATGAAACGTAAGCAAAACAAAGACAGAGTCTTGTTGTTTTTGATGATTCCCTGGTGGGGACACATGGTGAAGAAGCCTGAAAAAGGCAAAGTAAATCTAAAGAAATGCTAATAAGAATGAAGAGATTAAAGTAGAGACAAAGAGAGGTTGATGATCAGAGGATGCAACAATAACAATGCAAAAAAAAAGGCTATTTGTGTTTGTGTTAATGCAGGAATGATCAAACAGGCATGCAGGAGTATAATGGTGTGGCTGGTCCAGGCATTGTGAATGCGAAGTGCGTGGATCTGCTTTGTTAGGAAACTGACTGATGTTTGCCAGCCCCCGTTGTAATTAAGCCACCCGAACAATTGAACACTCCAAACTGGTTAGTTGCACGTGTAATGGCTTCAATTAGAAGCTCTGCACAAAAAGCAGGGCTGCCTTTACAACCGTCAGGCATGACGACCGCAATTAAAATGGGAATACAAGCTTGTGCATGCGTGCATACACACACACACACACACACACACACACGCGCGCACACACGCGCACACACACGCACACACACACACACACATAAACACACACAAACACACGCACAAACACATGCACACACGCACAAACACATGCACACACGCACAAACACGCACACACACACACACACACACACACACACACACACACACACACACACACACACACACACACACACACACACACACACACACCAAACACTCTATTGCATAACGCCTGATGCAGCGGCGTTAATGGCTGCATTCACCACCGCAGAACAAAGAGCTGGAGCTAAAGCAGACTGTGTCTGTGTGCAAACAGCCCGAGCCAGTGGGACACACTCACGTAAGGAGGATTTACACAGAGGCTTTTTACACTGCGGCCTCGTGCACAGACCAGGAGAGATGCTCATTACAAACCCATTACTGGCTCCGCCTGTGCTAGCCTAATGGATCAGCGCTCCACGGCCCTTGGAGGTTTGCCTGGACTCCCAGCACCAGAGCAAAACCTTCATGCTGAAAGACCCTCCGTTACACACTCCCACATACAAGCGAAAGAAAGTATGGAGGTATGTTCAAATAGGGGAGAAAAGGCCGACCCTGAGCATACAGTATAAGGGAAGGGTTGTACTAAATGGAAGAGTGTGTAGGCATATGCCCGTCCAGCTGGCTAACATATGTTTGTTGCCTGGGGTGTGTGTGTGTGTGTGTGTGTGTGTGTGTGTGTGTGTGTGAATGAGAGGGCATCTTTAACTCTATAACACAGATGTGCACACTAGATGAGAGTTGAGCATGCAATTAGTGAATGAGCAAAGGCAAACCATGATCAGCTATAGACACAGAATAGTGGCCTGGATAAGACAAAGGGCAAAATATTCGTCTGAGGTTGACTAATGAACTAAATGGTTTTGCTTGTGTGCCATCGTGCTCTATGGCAAGGTCTGACTCTCTGTGTTGGTCAGGGAATGGCAGGCGTGCCAGGAGTGCCATTCAAAGAGAGGGCGGGTGTTAATTGGGTGGCACCTCCCACTTGTCTTGTAGTGCTGTCACGCTGAAAGCTCGAAAAAGGTTCGGTGACTCCAAAACGGAAGTGTGTGCTGACCTTGTACACCACCTCTGATTGGTGGATGATTAACTCAACAGGAAACGATCACACAACAGGAAGCGGACTTACAACATTGAGAAATGGTACTATGAGCCATATGACAATCACAGGCACTTAATTAAACACCACCGGGCTCGTGATGTGCGCCCAGATACCAGCAGGTGATTGGAATCTCCAGGGTTCCACCCTGGCCAATTTGGCCACTGTCCAACTAATTCACACACAGAGCGAGAGAGAGAGAGAGAGAGAGAGAGAGAGAGAGAGAGAGAGAGAGAGAGAGAGAGAGAGAGAGAGAGAGAGAGAGAGAGAGAGAGAGAGTTTGCGTGAAGCGAAGACAAAGAGATTGGCTTGGTAGCGGAGCATGTCTTGTGATGGCAGTGTGTGTGTTTGTCTGAATATGTGTATGTAAATGTGTGTTTGTCTGAGTATGTGTGTATAAATGTGTGAGTATGTGTGTGTAAATGTGTGAGTATGTGTGTGTAAATGTGTGTTTGTCTGAGTATGTGTGTGTAAATGTGTATTTGAGTATGTGTGTGTAAATGTGTGCTCCTGCTCACTCTAAACTCACTCTAACTCTTTAAACGTCTGAATCAGGAGCCCAATGCACGCACTTCGCTCGCTCCTACTTTCCCAGAAATGCATACACTCACATCTGAGTGTCAGGAATGACATATGAACCCCTCCACATCTGATTCATGAAGCTCACGCAAAACTTGCGCGCCCAGTACCTTATTTGCATATGATATGCATACAAGGCGCCCCAATTTACCCTGACATACATATCATTTACATTAAACACCCCCTAATTCATGCGACAAAGGATGAGAGGAAAGAAGAACAGATAAATGGAGAGGAATAAGAGGTGTTTCACTGGAGCCGACAGACAATGAAGTGCTTATGTCTGCAGACATGAAAACAACCACAGACATATACAAACAGAAAAATGAAAGTGTAGAAGAAAATAACACTAGTTGTCAACACAGTTGTTGTTGACAAAAGGACCAAAGAGGTTTTCTCGGCGCACCAGGCCTGTAAGCAGAGGAGAACCACACTAATTGGAGCAGGTCACAAGTGGTACGGGTTGCTTACAAGTAGCGGAGGTGACACTGTCGTCTCTGTAAAGCTCTTTCAAGTCTCAGGAGCCACTGTTTGTCTTAAGGGTAAAATAAAACTACCTGGTTACAGAATATTCTTTGGGATTCAAATACATTTTTTACCGTTGCAAATTCAGCCAAGTCTGAACGTCTTACTGCTAAGCAGACGTTTGTTTCTACACACTAGTCAGCTGAAGGTCTAATCAGCTAATGAAGATCCACAGCCATGCTAATTTGCATTTACAAATTACATGCATGTCAACAATATTCCTGGGTCGAAATGCCCCTGTGCATAATATTATGTACAGAAGATTAAAGTAATGAATAAAATTGTGTATGATCATTCAATATCCCACAATCCAGCGATTTCGCAATCAAACTTAACCAAATGCAACTTTGATGAATTGGAGCAAATAAGAGTGTTGAACCAGCATTAAGTTTGCAATGAGCTTACATGAGTTTGCAATGAGCCAGCGCGTGAACCAGAGGACAGCCGGTGTTGAGCAGGACTCCAAGCTTTCTGTACAGATTCCCTGATCTACACATCATCATTTCCTTGAATCACTGCGCCCATATAATTTGTAGACCGTAGGATCTGCACAGTGCCTGTTTAAGTTAGCAGACCCAGAGTCCCCATCAACAACGATGACACAATGGGAGACAGGAGGAGGAGGAGGAGGAGGAGTTATGGGGAGGAAAAGAGAGAATGAGGAGAAAGGAGTAAGGGAGACTCCACTGCACAGTAATGACAGGCCAGGCTTCAGGCCACGGCACCTCCTCACAGGGGGCGTGCCCCTGCCCACCTCCCCCTTCACCACACTAATTAACCTGTGAGGTAATCAAAGGGGGGCAGGGCAGCTGCCTCGTTAGCGATGGCTCGAGAGGGTCGATGGGATGAGGGGAGGATGAAGGGCCTTGGGGGTGACAGGAGGAGCGTTAGGTTCTCAGCATGTCGGAGATGACAAGAAAAAAGAAAAAAAGAAGGGAAAAAAAAGTCATGGATGAGAGTGGAGTCTCCTCATTTTGTTCAGCCGCCACACCAAAGAGGAATCTGAAGCACATCCACACGGCTGAGTCAGCACAGCAACAACAATTCTTAAATTAGAATAACAATGTTGATTACTGTTATTAATTAACACCAGTGGCAAGCCTGCTGACATCCAGGTTAAACGTCCACCATGTTGCGATTGGCTAATTTGGGAATGACCAGGGTGTTAAAAATATTCATATTTATATAAATTTTAGTTTAATTATTCTTTATTTTTTATGAGGGAGTCGACAAGTGAACTTGCTGTGATGTGTGCTGTGATGATCGCAACAGGGCAGCTCTGTAAATATGACATCGCTGTCTCTTGCAGGGCACATTTTGTGTGGTTTGTTTTATAGACAGTGACTGAGTAATCCTGCTGTGTGCTCTCTCGCTTTCTTTCACTCTCTTAGTGGACTGCACAGTCCCCCACAATCATCCATCTCCATCCCTCCATCCACCTCTCGCTGGAGCTCAAGCCCACGCTCCATCTTTTCAGCAGCTACGCTTTGTCTTTATTTCATTTAATTGTGCATCCTTTCTTCCCTGACACCTCTCACACACACACACACACACACACACACACACACACACACACACACACACACACACACACACACACACACACACACACACACACACAGGCACGTATACTGAGTTGCTGAATAGGATCATTAGAATTGTGTGTGTGTGTGTGTGTGTGTGTGTGTGTGTGTGTGTGTGTGTGTGCCTGGGGTTGGTTGTCCCTATCCCAACCCCCGTTACAGGGTCTGTATTTTTAGAAACACACTGCAAAAACTAGAGAAGCACTGAGACAGATGAAGGTCACACAGGATTCGTGTGTGTGTGTGTGTGTGTGTGTGTGTGTGTGTGTGTGTGTGCGCACAAGTGCATATGCACTTGAGTCAGAGAGCACAGAAGAGGGAAAATATCATTCTGCTATTATTATATTGAAAATTATATTGAATATGAAAATATTCAATATTATTATATTCAAAATATGTTATTAAATGTTATAGTAATATTTGTGAGAATAACTGAGTTGCTATTACTGTTTAGAAAAAAAATGCACATAACATCCATGTAGACCTAATGACTCATGTAAATAAAACATTTTATTAAAACATTTCAATTTAGAAAACGAATTTTAAGGGGGGAAAAGCAAAAGTAAATACGTACATGCAGTGAGTGAAAAAAAATTAATATAGAAGCAAAAACAAAAAAGTCTTTAATTATTGTCTAAATTCCACAGATGAACCACTAAACCGAGGTTAAACGGCTCGACTGCACAGTGGGAGGCGTGTCCATCGAGTTGAGCACATTTTGATTGGTCTCCTGGTGCATTCACCGCTTCAATGAACTCCCAATCAAACGAACGGCTGCAGTACCCCAGTGGTCACGCTGGCATGCCAGATTTAGTATCCGCACCATGCTAGCAAGCAATACCTCCCCAGCTCCGCGTAAACAAAGCAATCTGCAGCAGTCAGGGGCACAATTATGAGCTATTTATGAGAAATAACAGGTTTTCCATGTGCTTACCACACTTCTTTCAACATGCTGATGTCCCTATGCACACACACAGACACACACACACACACACACACACACACACACGTACACACACACATACACATGCACACGGAGCAATTCTTAATTAACATCAGCACTGTATCATAGCAACAGACTACTGTCTCTCTATGGCAGCACAGAGCTAATTAACAGATTTAAACATGTGAGAGGAGAGGAGCACATGTAGGAAGAGTGGTCACGCAGAACACACACACACACACACACACACACACACACACGTGTATGTATATATATATATATATATATATATATATATATATATATATATATATATATATATATATATATATATATATATATAGAGAGAGAGAGAGAGAGAGAGAGAGAGAATGAGAGAAAGCAAAAGAATGAGCTGACAGTTTATTGGAGTCACTATTAATGTCACTCCCTGACTGACATGGCTGGTTTAAATTGTCATGTCAGAGTTAACCATCTTACAATAATATATGGAGCCTATTATAGCAGTTCTCATGATGAGAGCAGCAAGTACTGCATTTACTTTACGTAAATTTAATTTACTTGACTCAGAGAGAGAGAGAGAGAGGAATGGAGTACTGTCTATATCTCTACAGGGTCTGGGCTACTGATCCAGCCTAAATGGTCTCCTGAATCCAGTCCATGTTTTTCATTTCTCAACTCCAGCTCCCAAGCAGATTATTGAACTTCCACATCCCTGTGTGACCAGATTCGTGTGGGAGGGATAAGGGCACAAAAATATGGGAGGGCTAGAGGGCAAAGCGCATGGCAGACAGAGAAGCAGACTGTGAGCACTTTTAGCTCGAACAGTGTAGTCAAATGTCCTCTTCATCAAGTTTACTTTAACTGCACCCGGACCAAACCATGTCACCACTGTCATGGCCGCCAGATGTAGTGAGAGGAAATCCTGAGATAAACAGGTCTCCTGCCTCCATGTCTTTACTCTCTCCTCCTTTCTCTCGTCCTTTCTTTCCACCCCACCTCCTGCTCTGCCATTTTTTACTGTCCGTCATTCTCTGAATCCCGCCCCCAACCCCACCCCCTGGCCCTCCCGGTCTTACTTTACTGTCTGGGTGATGTTGCCCCACAGTTACATCACCCAGTCACACAGCGCAGACCCCCAGCCCTCCGCACAAGCCGAGCTCCACTCTTGGGAGGGAGACTCAATCCCCTCGCACGTGAGCTTCTGCTGCTATGTTCTGCTGCAACTGCTCAGTGAACACAAGTGAGGTGACAGCACGTTATGAGCAAGCCCTTTGTCTAACACACACGCGCCTGCTCTCAATCCCACACATACACACACACCCACACATACACATGGACCACTCAACCAGAAACATACACATGTGTACACATGACACCTGACCGCTCAGGCTACCTCACACAAATACACACATACACACACAAACACATTCAACCGCTCACTCTACCTCACACATATACACACACACACACAAACCCACTCAACCGTTCACTCTACTTCACACAAACACACACATACACACACAAACACACTCAACTGTTCACTCTACCTCAAACAAATACACACACACACACACACACACACACACACAAACACTCAACCGTCACTTTACCTCACACATAGACACACACACAAACATACTCAACCGTTCACTCTACCTCACACATACACACACAAACACACTCAACTCTTCACTCTACCTCAAACAAATACACACATACACACAAAACTCACTCTACCTCACACAAATACAAACACGATCACACTCAACCACTCACTCTACCTCACACAAATACACACATACATATACACACTCAACTATCCACTCTACACAAATACACACACACGCAGACATTCTCAACCGCTAACAAAGATACAGACATACATACAGACATACACGCACTGAACTGTCCACTAACAGAAATACAGACTTACACACATATGCACATACTCTCAGCCCTCCACTCTACCATACAGACTCAGACACACCCTTACACCCTCTCTGCCACTCACAGACACACACACTTTCAAGTTGTCAGATGCACACACATGCAACTCACCAGTGTTCCATGCTATTACACACTTTCATTCACTGCTCTAAAAAACACACACAAATTCCAAGCTCACCTATCACTTCAATCACCCACACACACATACAAACACACACACACACACACACACACACACACACACACACACACACACACACACACACACACACACACACACACACATACACACACACACACGCACGCACACTGACTAGCTTCTCATCTTCCCCTCCATAATGGCAGCTGTGAGGAGCTGTGCACCAGTGAGCATCTTTACTCAGATCCTCTTTGAGTCTGAATCTCGCAGTTACTAAAGCAAGCATTGCTGTGTTCGTTAACATAACATGACTGAACGACGGCTCTGCAGTGAGCCTGGAGCGGAGGCCTGTCACATACCTGCACTAATACAGAAGTATGAGCTGTCACACACCATGACATTTGAATCGCGCAAATGTTGCAGACATTTTGCCTATTCAAACCCTTTTAAGAGCAGAAAACTCGCTCAAGGGTGAGAAAAAGCCCACCTTCAAGCTTTTAATTCTGCAACATACACACACATCTACACACATGCAAACACACACACACACACACAGCTTGGTCGCAAACCTTTGCTGCTAAAATACACATACTTAGAGACGCATACTATGCACACACACACACACACACGCACACACGCACACACACACACACACACACACACACACACACATTTTCACACACACATTTTCCCCTTGTCTCCACTGCTCTGAGGGCACATGCCCACAAGATTGATGTGGTTGCCTAGCTCGTTGCCATGGCACTACCTGACTGTGAGGCACACTCACGAACAAGTTCGGGGGGGAGGGTGAATTGAGGGTGGGGGTATTGGGGGAGGGTGTATTGGGGTGGGGGGGGGGGTACAGGGACATAGGGGGCAGAGACAGAATACTGGAGAATGACCATGAAGTGGAAAATAAGACTGGAAAATAGAACGATGTGACAAAAGATGCCATTTACAGACAACAGGAATGTCAGTGGAAACCCACCCATCAATCAACAATCTATCTATCTATCTATCTATCTATCTATCTATCTATCTATCTCTCTCTCTCTCTCTCTCTCTCTCACTCTCTCTTAATTTTTCCAGTCTCTCTTTATTCTCTTTTCTGTTTCTCTCTCTTTCTCTCTCACTTCTTTCTCACTGCTATTTCTCTCTCTCTCTACCTCCCCTCAGACACCAGGCTGAATTATTTATTCCCTCTGGTCTTCCTGCAATAAAGTTCAGGCTGCCTCTGATTCTCGGGCTGATGAGGTGGGCTTTTAGCTGAGGGTTCTGCAGAACCAATAAGTGGGCAATAAGTACTTTTTCATAGATTTGATTACTTTTTTATGGTTATTGTTATTAATTTACCTGTGCACACACTACGAGTGACAGAGGTGTGATTATAGTGAATTTCACCTGCACTGTAATCATTTCAGGATATTCCAAGAGAAAATATATAAATAACATTTCTGCTTCTGAAGAGAATTTACTGAATATCCAGTACGCTTTAAAAGATACATTTAAAACCCCAGACGGGGAGCGCTGCTGAGCATTCATGGAGTAAACACGTGAGTTTGTGAGCTCCTGCCGATTTCTTTTAACATTGGTAATTTTTGTGCTGTTTAGTCGAATATTTCTCATCACCTGACTTTGTGTTACTGCAAACTGATATATCGCAACTCTGGTTTTACGAAAAATGTCTGGGAAAAACCCGAAATACAATCGAGACACAATGGTGGCCTAGTCTTCGTGCTGAAGCCACAGCCTCGACCAAGCCTCTTGCTTCACCTGAGGTCAGCGCCACGTGCACTAGCTGTAAGGAATTCCGGCGAGGGATGTCCTCTGCCCTACCATGATAGCGGATTTCCACGCAACGCACCCCAACTTTCCCGCTCCCAGGCGCCGCGGTAGACCCCCGGCTCGTCGTAGAGCGTCAGGAGCCGCTCCTTTGAGGGGGGGTACTGTAAGGAATGCCACCTGATCTCCACCTAACCAGCCTCACCTGACGTTCATCACCACACCCCCTGTATCTCTACTTAAACGCCCACATTCCACTTCCTAGTCGCGAAGTATTGCCGACTCATGCCGCGTACCAAGCCTTTCTATTACCTGTCTGCTTTCCTGTGTTCCGACCCTCGCTTACGTCCCCGACCTTGTCTCCTGCCTAGTCCCTCTGTACCTCCTGACTTCTGCTCCCCCGGTATGACCCTGGACCGTCCTGACCATGCCAAGACAACGCAGTTGTTACTAGTCATAGTGCTTGTGATACACCTGCCTGCTTCTGTACCAACGTCTCATTGCAATAAAAGCGGTGTTCTTCCGCATTTGGATCCCTCTCTGCCTGTTCAATACGTTACAGAAATACTTCGCCTAACCATGGATCCAGCAGAAGATACTACTAAAGACACTCACCGAGACGGTCCAACAACTCGTGGGAATAGTTCGAGATCAAGGACTCCAAGTGGCAGCACTCCAGGAAGCCGTTCGTCTCGTCACAACGACAACCTCCACACCCGTGAGCGTCCCCGTAGCCGTACCCGAACGTTACGACGGGTCTCCCGAACGATGCCGTAACTTCCTCATGCAGTGTTCAATATACTTCACGTATCACCACGCTCGATTCCAAGCCAAGTTCACTTTAGTCACCACTCCCCCTGTGCCCACTAGCCCTCCGGATCCCCTGGAAATCGACGGTCGACCGGCATACATCGTCCGAGAGCTTCTGGAGTCTCGGCACCGAAGGAACGGACTCCAGTACCTAGTGGACTGGGAAGGATATGGTCCCGAGGAGCGGGCCTGGATTCCGGCGAGGGATGTCCTCTGCCCTACCATGATAGCGGATTTCCACGCAACGCACCCCAACTTTCCCGCTCCCAGGCGCCGCGGTAGACCCCCGGCTCGTCGTAGAGCGTCAGGAGCCGCTCCTTTGAGGGGGGGTACTGTAAGGAATGCCACCTGATCTCCACCTAACCAGCCTCACCTGACGCTCATCACCACACCCCCTGTATCTCTACTTAAACGCCCACATTCCACTTCCTAGTCGCGAAGTATTGCCGACTCATGCCGCGTACCAAGCCTTTCTATTACCTGTCTGCTTTCCTGTGTTCCGACCCTCGCTTACGTCCCCGACCTTGTCTCCTGCCTAGTCCCTCTGTACCTCCTGACTTCTGCTCCCCCGGTATGACCCTGGACCGTCCTGACCATGCCAAGACAACGCAGTTGTTACTAGTCATAGTGCTTGTGATACACCTGCCTGCTTCTGTACCAACGTCTCATTGCAATAAAAGCGGTGTTCTTCCGCATTTGGATCCCTCTCTGCCTGTTCAATACGTTACAGAAATACTTCGCCTAACCATGGATCCAGCAGAAGATACTACTAAAGACACTCACCGAGACGGTCCAACAACTCGTGGGAATAGTTCGAGATCAAGGACTCCAAGTGGCAGCACTCCAGGAAGCCGTTCGTCTCGTCACAACGACAACCTCCACACCCGTGAGCGTCCCCGTAGCCGTACCCGAACGTTACGACGGGTCTCCCGAACGATGCCGTAACTTCCTCATGCAGTGTTCAATATACTTCACGTATCACCACGCTCGATTCCAAGCCAAGTTCACTTTAGTCACCACTCCCCCTGTGCCCACTAGCCCTCCGGATCCCCTGGAAATCGACGGTCGACCGGCATACATCGTCCGAGAGCTTCTGGAGTCTCGGCACCGAAGGAACGGACTCCAGTACCTAGTGGACTGGGAAGGATATGGTCCCGAGGAGCGGGCCTGGATTCCGGCGAGGGATGTCCTCTGCCCTACCATGATAGCGGATTTCCACGCAACGCACCCCAACTTTCCCGCTCCCAGGCGCCGCGGTAGACCCCCGGCTCGTCGTAGAGCGTCAGGAGCCGCTCCTTTGAGGGGGGGTACTGTAAGGAATGCCACCTGATCTCCACCTAACCAGCCTCACCTGACGCTCATCACCACACCCCCTGTATCTCTACTTAAACGCCCACATTCCACTTCCTAGTCGCGAAGTATTGCCGACTCATGCCGCGTACCAAGCCTTTCTATTACCTGTCTGCTTTCCTGTGTTCCGACCCTCGCTTACGTCCCCGACCTTGTCTCCTGCCTAGTCCCTCTGTACCTCCTGACTTCTGCTCCCCCGGTATGACCCTGGACCGTCCTGACCACGCCAAGACAACGCAGTTGTTACTAGTCATAGTGCTTATGATACACCTGCCTGCTTCTGTACCAACGTCTCATTGCAATAAAAGCGGTGTTCTTCCGCATTTGGATCCCTCTCTGCCTGTTCAATACGTTACAGAAATACTTCGCCTAACCATGGATCCAGCAGAAGATACTACTAAAGACACTCACCGAGACGGTCCAACAACTCGTGGGAATAGTTCGAGATCAAGGACTCCAAGTGGCAGCACTCCAGGAAGCCGTTCGTCTCGTCACAACGACAACCTCCACACCCGTGAGCGTCCCCGTAGCCGTACCCGAACGTTACGACGGGTCTCCCGAACGATGCCGTAACTTCCTCATGCAGTGTTCAATATACTTCACGTATCACCACGCTCGATTCCAAGCCAAGTTCACTTTAGTCACCACTCCCCCTGTGCCCACTAGCCCTCCGGATCCCCTGGAAATCGACGGTCGACCGGCATACATCGTCCGAGAGCTTCTGGAGTCTCGGCACCGAAGGAACGGACTCCAGTACCTAGTGGACTGGGAAGGATATGGTCCCGAGGAGCGGGCCTGGATTCCGGCGAGGGATGTCCTCTGCCCTACCATGATAGCGGATTTCCACGCAACGCACCCCAACTTTCCCGCTCCCAGGCGCCGCGGTAGACCCCCGGCTCGTCGTAGAGCGTCAGGAGCCGCTCCTTTGAGGGGGGGTACTGTAAGGAATGCCACCTGATCTCCACCTAACCAGCCTCACCTGACGCTCATCACCACACCCCCTGTATCTCTACTTAAACGCCCACATTCCACTTCCTAGTCGCGAAGTATTGCCGACTCATGCCGCGTACCAAGCCTTTCTATTACCTGTCTGCTTTCCTGTGTTCCGACCCTCGCTTACGTCCCCGACCTTGTCTCCTGCCTAGTCCCTCTGTACCTCCTGACTTCTGCTCCCCGGTATGACCCTGGACCGTCCTGACCACGCCAAGACAACGCAGTTGTTACTAGTCATAGTGCTCGTGATACACCTGCCTGCTTCTGTACCAACGTCTCATTTCAATAAAAGCGGTGTTCTTCCGCATTTGGATCCCTCTCTGCCTGTTCAATACGTTACACTAGCTTGGACATGGTTCCTTTAAAACTTGAATTGCTGGCCTCACTCAGGAAAGACATTGCAGAGATTTTTAAAAAGGAACTGCGAAAAACACTCGCGTACACCTTAGCTACTATCAAGCTCAATTTACAAACTGTGAAGATGCAGCTGGCGAACGATAAGGCTGTGCTGATGCAGCCACGTCCGAGATTAAAAGCACGGTCAGAGAGGTGAAGCACGTGCTCATCACGTCTGCTGATGAGATTTCTGCGATGAAGATCACCATCAAATGCCTCACAGCCAACATGACCAGACTGGAAGAGAAATGTGATGACCTTGAATCCAGGTCGCATCGGAACAATTTCGTATAGTAGGTGTACTGAGGGTGCTGACACTTGCTCCATTCCCATCGACGCCTCCATGCTGAAGCAGGTGTTCGCATTGGAAGAGGAGACACTTCTGGATCGAGTTCATCACACAATCCAACCCAAACCCCAGCCGCACTAAAGAACGCCGACAAATTAAAGTCAAAGATTTTAATATTTGATTTACCCCGATCACACTGCTAAGATAGATCGAAGATAGAACTCGAGCTTCCTTTAACGAGGTTAGAAAACAACTTCGCGGCTTAGATGGGGTTCGGTATGGTCTATTTCATCCAGCGCCATTATGTACAAAGGGGTTGAAAAAGACTTTGTATCAGCAGAGGAAGCCAGCTAGTATGTTAAAACTTTGACTAATGGGAAAAGTTAAACTCGTGCTTTCTCTCTTCAGCTGCCGAGGTTAAGTGCTATTACAGTTTTTACAGTCGATTTGCTTCATTTCTCAGATCAGAATTTAAATTCTCAAAACTGTTCATTCAATCTCCACATCTCCTTGTCACTTCTGCACATCATAATTGCATTTCTCATTGTGTTTCACATTTTGCAAATGCTTTTGTACATTTTGTTTTGTCCCTTGTTTTGTTATATGGAGATTTTGGATTTTTGTTTGGGTGTTTATTGGGGGAAGGGTTTCCCATCTCGGCTTTCCACGACCAGGCAAATCTTGACAATTTTTTAATTTCTACTTTGATGGCTAATGGTAACACGGATGCCAGCTCTACTGGGTCGGGCACACCTCTCAGATTTATTAGTTGGAATATCAGGGGTGTGAGTAATCCTGTCAAGAGATGTAAGGTTTTCTCACACTTACAGTTTTTCTCAGTCGATTTGGTTCATTTCTCACTTCATGATTTACACTGGCATCACAAGTGCATTTCTCAAAACAGTTAGTGCAAACAGCAAAACTCAATGAAATACCTACAAAAGCAGATACTTTACTCAAAATTCTTTGTTTTTGCCCCAAAAGCAAATATTTGTAATGTGCCATATTTTGTCAATTGTGATTTTTACACGCCAATCGAAATTTGTCCTCCACTTTTAACCCATCTGTGCAGTCAGAACACACACACACACACACACACTAGTGATTACTAGGGGGCTGTGGATCACACGTGCCCAGAGCGGTGGGCAGCCCTAGCCAGGCGCCCGGGGAGCAGTTGGGGTTAGGTGCCTTGCTCAAGGGCACCTCAGTCATGGCCTCAGGTCTGGGAATTGAACCCATGACCCTCCGGTCACAAGACAAGTTCCCTACCACCAGGCCATGACTGCCCATGTATCAGGGGGGAGCCCGAACGCAGTCCCCCACTACCAGAAATTATGCAGTCGAGATTCCCACATTTGGGGAATTCGCAAGGGTCAGCACAGCCTGAGTGCAATGACTGAGCCTCAACTTGGGCGAACCACCTTCCTGATCATGGTCTCACCCCTGCCAGGTAAGTATATACTATATGTACTATATATACTATTAGGCCTGTGTTGAAAAAATCGATTTTCCGATTCAGAATCGATTCGCATAAGATGATCTGATAATCGATTCGTACGTCCAAAGATCGATTTTTTTGTGAACTTTTACCCCCGCCTCGTCACTGAATTCACGCAGGCGTGCTCGGTCTAACTGTAAAACAACATGGCGTCGGACAGTGCCGGTAACGACGATAGTCAAATCGGCAATCTAAAAGCAGAAGGACAGTTTATCCAATGTCAGTGACTATTTACAGTTAGTCCATGTCACTGACAGTTTACCCAGTGTTTTTACAGTTTAAAAAAGTTAAAAATGTTCTTGTAACGTTGGGCGCAAGGCGATGGACGAGACATAATCCTTTGCACTTTCCAAATTGTTACGTTTATTACATTTACCAAAGCGCAGACAGCGCACATAAAACACGTTTACATAGAACATGTCAAGTCAAGTCAAGTCAAGTAGTCTTTATTGTCATTTCAACCATATACAGTACAGTACACAGTGAAACGAAATAACGTTCCTCCAGGACCAAAGGTGCTACATAGAACAGTACTCAATACAAAACAAAGTGCACTTGTGTGACTCAAACAACGACGAGCACAGGACGCTGCGCGAACACACATTAAATAGACAAACCACATAAACCCCACGTGATGACGAGACGAGTCACAGGTGAGGATTATCACAAG
The DNA here is from genome assembly GCF_052324685.1 of Brachyhypopomus gauderio. Taxonomy (NCBI): domain Eukaryota; kingdom Metazoa; phylum Chordata; class Actinopteri; order Gymnotiformes; family Hypopomidae; genus Brachyhypopomus; species Brachyhypopomus gauderio. The sequence continues at coordinate 21,521,591 of NC_135218.1, read as the reverse complement.
ACGCACCCGCACCCACGGAGATCTACAGACGCAGACGAGTAGACGCAGACAACGTTAACAGGGAGGGGTCGGGGACCGTAACATGACAGTTTTGTTATTATATTCGCACTTTAAAGAAAAATACACATTTACATTTTATACTTTCAGTTTATTAAGTGTGAGCGCTTTTAAAATAAAAATGCATTTGGTAGCAACAGCTTTTGGGTGAATTCTTAATTATTTCAATCATAATAATAATGCACTGGTTAGTGTCCCAGTAGGAGTCCACTGTTGCAGATATAGACACCTCAAAGATGTCCTCTGTTTATTGTCCAGCTGTCAGGACCTACCAACTACCAGTAACTATTTGCTGATTAATATCGATATAATACTAGTTTTAACATGTTGCTTCTGTACATAGTCAGGAAACAGCTCAAATACATTTTTAATAACACTAAACCCCGAAATGGATCGAATCGGATCGAATCGATTAAATCGGATTAAATCGAAATAAATCGATTCTTAATCTTCAGAATCGGAATCGGATCGATTCTTGGAATTTGAATCGATACCCAGTATTAATGTAACTTGTACACTGTTTAGCCTCACATCTGCTAATTTCACTCCACTTGTTTCGAAGATGACATCTGATTTCCAAAGATGGGGTAACCTTCCACTTTCATTGATTGGCAAGATTAATGTTGTTAAAATTAATATTTTACCAAAATATATTCACCTAGGGTTAGTACAGATTCATTGCAGAGATGCAGACTTAGCAGAGGACTTGCATTTCCTTGCACATTTTCTAACTTTCACAAATTCACAAATTTTCTTATTTGTTAAAATCTCAATATTTATGGCGTGAATTGGAGTTATCATCTTGTAAGGGGTCTTCTTTATCTGCTTGACTTTATTCTTCTGTAACGTATTGACCAGGCAGAGAGGGATTCAAATGCGGAAGAACACCGCTTTTATTGAAATGAGACGCTGGTACAAACAAAGGCAGGTGAATCACGAGTACTAGGATCAGTAGTAACAGCGTTTTCTTGGCGTGGTCAGGACGGTCCAGGGTCATACCGGGTGAGCAGAAGTCAGGAGGTACAGAGGGATTAGGCAGGAGACAAGGTCGGGGATGTAAGCGAGGGTCAGGACACAGGAGAGCAGACAGGATATAGAAAGGCTTGGTACGCGGCATGAGTCGGCAATACTTCGCAACTGAGATGTGCTGGTGAAGTGCTTAAGTAAGGCTGAAGGGGGCGTGGTAATGAGGGGCAGGTGAGGTTGATAAAGAAAGATCAGGTGGCATTCCTGACAATACCCCCCCGCAAAGGAGCGGCACCTGACGCTCTACGACGTGCTGGGGGGCAACCGCGGCGCCGGGGGGCAGGAAAGTTAGGATGTGTAGCGTGGAAATCCGCGATCATCGTGGGGCAGAGGACATCCCTCGCTGGAATCCAGGCCCGTTCCTCGGGGCCATATCCTTCCCAATCCACCAGATATTGTAGACCACCTCGCCGGCGTCGGGACTCCAAAAGCTCTCGGACAATGTATGCTGGACGACCGTCGATCTCCAGAGGGTCCGGAGGTTTATCATACACAGGGGGCACGGTGAATGGGCTGTAGTGAACCGGTTTCAGGAGAGAGACGTGGAAGACAGGGTTAATACGGTAATGTGACGGCAAAAGAAGCTTGTAGGTAACTGCGTTAACTCTGCTGAGCACTTTAAACGGACCGATGTACCGCGGACTGAGTTTTTTACATCGTTGCTTCAAGTTAAGGTTCCGTGTCGACAGCCATACTCTCTGTCCCGGGTGATAAATCAACGCGGGGAGACGACGACGGTTTGCATTGAGCCGGCGTGTGTGTAGAGCGCGCCGCAAGTGTACATGCGCCAGCTCCCAGGTACGGGCACTGTGTTTAAACCACTCGTCTAGGGCTGGGACATCAGCTGGTGTTTTGTCCCACGGGAAAAAAGCAGGTTGGTAACCATATACACATTGAAAGGGCGTGAGTTTGGTCGCGGAGTGTACAATAGAATTCCGAGCATACTCTGCCCACGGGAGGTATTTATGCCAGTCGTGTTGGGAAACGCAGTATTGTCGGAGAAACCTCCCTAACTCCTGATTGTAACGCTCAACCTCTCCGTTAGACTGGGGGTGGTGGCCTGAACAGTAATGCCAAGGAGTTTGCAGAACTGCTTCCAGACTCGAGACGTAAACTGTGTCCCTCTATCTGAGACGATATCCTCGGGTAAACCATAAATACGGAATACGTAATGGAAGAGGTTAAGAGCTGTATCCATGGCAGTGGGTAATTTGGGGCAAGGAATGAGACGGCACATTTTAGAGAATCGATCTACGATTACCGTAACAACAGTATTACCTCCGGATGTGGGCAAATCTGTCACAAAGTCAACCGCGAGGTGCGTCCATGGCCGGTGAGGAACAGGTAAGGGAAGGAGTTCTCCTGCTGGAAGTGCACGGGGAGTACGGGTCTGAGCACAAACGGAACACGCCAGCACATAATCGCGGATGTCATCCTCCCAGGACGGCCACCAGTAACGCTGAGAGATCAGGTGTTGTGTGCGTGTAATACCTGGGTGGCCAGTGCCCGCCGTATCGTGTGCGAGCTGTAGGATGCGCCCCCGAAGGGATACAGGCACGTATTGTTTCCCCTCCGGACATTCCACCGGGCTGGGTTCGATGCGTAAAGCCTCGTCTAAGTCCTCTTGTACTTCCCAGCGAATAGCTGCGAGGAAACAGGACTCCGGCAGAATACGTCCAGGTTCATGAGTTGCTTCGTCCTTTTCGTGGATCCGTGACAGGGCATCGGCTTTGATGTTCTTTGACCCGGGTCTGTAAGAGACAGTGAAACGAAACCGGGAGAAAAACAGTGCCCACCTTGCTTGTCGCGGGTTTAGACGTCTGGCCGATTTCAGGTATTCAAGGTTCTTGTGATCAGTATAAACAATGAAGGGGTGTTCCGCTCCCTCCAACCAATGACGCCACTGTTCGAGCGCGAGTTTAATCGCCAGGAGTTCCGGGTCTCCCACGTCGTAGTTCATTTCCGCGGGGGTCAGCTTTTTGGAGAAGTAGGCGCAGGGGTATAGTTTCGGCGGGCTTCCCTGCCTCTGAGAGAGAACAGCGCCCACTCCGACCTCGGAGGCGTCGACTTCCACGATGAACTGGAGTTGGGGGTCCGGAAGGTGCAGAATGGGGGCTGACGTGAACGCCTTCTTGAGGAGTGAGTATGCTTGTTCCTCTTCAGCAGCCCAGGTGAATTTCCTATTCCTCCTCCTTTCAGGAGATTAGTGAGAGGGGTAGCCAACTCACCGAACCCTCGGATGAAACGGCGACAGAAGTTAGCGAACCCCAGGAATCGCTGCAGCTCTTTCGTGGAACGAGGGGTCGGCCAGTTTAAGACAGCTTCTACTTTCTGCGCATCCATGGAGATCTGGCCAGGGGACAGCGTACATCCCAGAAACGTCACAGAGGAGCGATGAAATTCACATTTCTCCGCCTTCACGTAAAGATTATGCTCCCGAAGGTGTTGTAAGACTGCCGAGACGTGTCGGCTATGCTCTGAAGCAGACGGGGAATAAATCAGGATATCGTCTATATAAACGAATACGAAGTCATCGATCAGGTCACGGAAGATGTCATCCATAAACGCTTGGAACACCGCGGGGCTGTTAGTTAGTCCATAAGGCATGACTAGATACTCATAGTGCCCTCTGGCGGTAACAAAGGCTGTTTTCCACTCGTCGCCCTCTCGAATACGGATCAAGTTGTAAGCGCTGCGTAAGTCCAGCTTGGTGAATATATTCGCCCCCATCAGACGCTCTTGGGAGGCTGTGATAAAGGGGAGAGGGTAAGCATTCTTTGACGTTACTGCGTTTAGGGCACGATAGTCAATACAAGGTCGTAATCCCCCATCCTTCTTCTCAATGAAAAAGAAACCAGCAGCAACCGGGGAGGTGGATGGTCGAATAAACCTTTTCTGCAGAGCCTCGGTGATGTAGGACTCCATCGCCTGATCTTTAGGGCGTGACAGAGGGTAAGGTTTCGTCTTACGAGGTAAGAGGGCTCCAGGCAGCAGTTCGATTGCGCAATCACAGGGACGATGAGGAGGCAGACGACAGGCACTGTCCTTGTCGAAGACGTCAGCGAATGCGCGATACTGCTCGGGGATGACGTCAGAGAGAGGAGTGTCGGGGCTTTCCACCGAGGAGGACCTGAGTGGTAGGTGCATACAATTACTAAGACAACTTCCCTTTCATCGTACGAGTTCTCGCTTCTTCCAGGAGATTACAGGGTCGTGCATTGACAGCCACGGAAACCCGAGTATGACGGGATCTCGGGGCGTGGATATGAGGAAGAACTCTTTCATTTCACTATGGAACAGACCTACCCGCAACTCTACGGGGCAGGTACGTAGCGTAATCACGCCCTCTCCTATAGGCTGTCCATTCAGTGAATTCACTCTAACGGGGGGATCTATAGGTACGGTGGGAAGGTGTAGGTGGTAGGCGAGGTCCTGGTCTATGAAATCGCCCGCTGCACCCGAATCAACTAACGCAGACAGGTTAGTATTTATGCCGCCCCAAGATATTTGTACGGGTAAGCTAACTTGACTATACTTCAGTAACAATCGGCATGTTAGTGGGGACCTGCCCAGCTGCACGAACTCGTCTGACATCCGAAGACTCGGAGCACATACATTGGAAGGTGGTGCACCAGATGCAGCGACAGGAGCGTCAGTCTTACTGGAGTGGTAAGTCAACAACAACTTGTCAACGTTAAACGGCGCTTGGATAAACTCTGATAAAGTGAGGGCTTCACTACGACAGGCGAGTTCAACCTGGATGTCGTCTCGCAGACCACGGCGGAAAACCGTTTTCAAGGCAGATTCACTCCAACCGCTTCCTGCAGCTAACGTACAAAACTCCCTAGCATAATCAGCAGCACTGCGTTGTTCTTGTTTGATTTCGTAGAGCCGATCTCCCACATCACGTCCGTCTGCGGGGTGATCGAAAACAGCCCGGAACACTGCGGTGAACTGACTCTCCGACTGGAGGGCAGGGTCCTGGCTTTCCCACAACGCTGTACCCCAGGCACCTGCTACTCCCGTGAGGAACGACAGGATGAAGTGGACTCTGTGTAACTCGGCCTGGAACCGGGCTGGATGATACGTGAAGTATATGGAGCATTGCATGAGGAAATTTCGACAGCGATCAGGAGATCCATCGTAGCGTTCCGGTTCTGCTGCAGGAACACTCACGGAGGTGGGAGCAGAGGTCGTGACGAGGCGGACAGCATGACAGTATGATATCCGTGAGTTGGCGGACCGTTTCAGTGAGAGTCGCGATGGTTACTTCTGCTGGATCCATTTGTTGGCGAAGTATTTCTGTAACGTATTGACCAGGCAGAGAGGGATCCAAATGCGGAAGAACACCGCTTTTATTGAAATGAGACGCTGGTACAAACAAAGGCAGGTGAATCACGAGTACTAGGATCAGTAGTAACAGCGTTTTCTTGGCGTGGTCAGGACGGTCCAGGGTCATACCGGGGGAGCAGAAGTCAGGAGGTACAGAGGGATTAGGCAGGAGACAAGGTCGGGGACGTAAGCGAGGGTCAGGACACAGGAGAGCAGACAGGATATAGAAAGGCTTGGTACGCGGCATGAGTCGGCAATACTTCGCAACTGAGATGTGCTGGTGAAGTGCTTAAGTAAGGCTGAAGGGGGCGTGGTAATGAGGGGCAGGTGAGGTTGATAAAGAAAGATCAGGTGGCATTCCTGACATCTTCTTTACCAGTGAGACCTTCTCTATATAAGGATAATACAGTGGTTCTTAACTCAGTCAAGATTTGGTATCAGTTTTAGGTAGCGCTTTCAATTTATGGCTGCTTCTTCCTTGGGACCTTTAAAAACCCTTTTAATCCCCCTTCACTCTCGGATTCAACATTTGCAGTATGGCTTGACAAGGGGATAACACAGTTCAAGCACTTATATGTAGATGGTGTCTTTGATATTTTTTCTAATTTGTCATCCAGATACGACCTCCCTGGTACTCATTTATTTCGCTATATTCAAGTTCGTAATTTTGTATCCAAATGTTGCTCTAATTTCCCCTTTTTACCTCCAGAACAAAGATGGGAGATTCTGCTTTCTTACTCCTCAACACAGAGGAGTTATTTCAAAGCTAGATGACACTATCTCTGCTTTCGGTAATTACTCCAACACTAAGGTTAAGCGTACATGGGAAATGAAATTGGGAATGCAAATACATGAGAAATCCTGGGAGCAGGCCGTGGAGAGGATTAGATCTACCACCTCTTGTGCTCGTCTGATCCAATTTAAGGATCTGTCTACACTCTACCTAGATGTGGAAGATAAATGTGACAAATGTCATGGCTCCCCTTGTCATCTTAGCCATATGTTTCACTTGTGCCCGGCTTTGAAAAATTTCTGGACCCAGTATTTTGCAACTATGTTTACTGTGCTTGGGGTAAATCTACAACCGTGCCCACTGATCACCATATTTGGTATCCCTCACTCGCCCTGGATTCTACACAAAAGGATATTATAGCCTTCACATCCCTAAAAGCTAGACGTTCCTTATTATTTAAATGGAAGTCAACCAAATATCCTCCCATTTCCTGCTGGCTCAAGGACGTCATGTTTACTTTTTTACTTGAAAAGAGTAATTTTGGTTATTACCTCCTTAGAGATTGTAAAGCCAATTGTTTTACAAATGGCAACCTTTCAATTCGTATTTCACTAATTTGAAAGTTTTATCCAATTGAATGTGTGCTACTGTTTTGTTTAGTACCTTACATATTACATAATAGCTGGTGAGGTGTTGGTTGAAGTCATGTTAAGTCATGCTAGTTGGTGTTAAGTCATGCTAGCTAATGCCAGTGATAGGTCTTGAATGCTTGCTAGCTACCTGTGCTAGCAGATATAAATAACAAAAACATTTATTCATTCTTGATTAATGGATGAATATTTAAAATCAAATATGTAAAATCAGAGTGGAATTGGTTGGTTTTACTGCAGTCTAGTTTTGCCCTGAAGCTAGTTTTATTTATATATATATAGTTTTTATATATATATTATATATATTCCACAGCTTTATTTATTTGTATTAATTCCAAAAGCATTTATTTCTTTATTCTTTATTAAAGAAAGAATACGTACCTGCTAACCAAACCCCCTGAAAAAAACTATGGAACAACGTATTCTATGCGACCGCCTTTCCAGATCATGTCTCCATGGATACACAAACTCATACACAAAACTGGTATGAGACTTAAAAGGACACTTTTTAAATAACCAAGGTACCACGGAGGCCATTATAATTTGTAATATCTAACTACTGTAAAATTTAGATCACAAATGTACCTAAAGATTCAGTCAACTTTTACCAAGTTTAATTTAGTGTAGTCTTTGTAAAACAGTTTTAATCATTCAAGATTTATAGGGACACCAAAAGTGTTCTTGTAAGCCCAGTGTCCCTGTAATGAAGGTATGTATTCTGGAATTTTGTCCTTGGTAAGACATACTCACAAGAACACACACACCATAGTTTTATTCTGTATTTAAAAGCTGATACTAGAAGAAAGAAGCAAGTTCATCAATCAATTCAATAATTAGAGTTAATTAATCATATTTTCATTTCTGACTGAGAAGAGGTATGTGGGGTCGCTGGCGACATCAGTGTGCCTTACAGTGAAACAGGCTCCATTATCTTAAGTGAGCCAGGTAACTGCCTCCCAGCACACAATCACACGCCCAAACACTCACTTCTGCCTGCAGCTGCTCTCTAAAGACAACGTCATGACAACGGCTGGTTCTGACAGATGTCATTAATCTGGCGGTGCTGGGTGAGGGTGCTGGCTCTGGGCTCAGCCATACTGCACACGTCTTCATTAAAGTGTGTGTGTGTGTGTGTGTGTGTGTGTGTGTGTGTGTGTGTGTGTGTGTGTGTGTGTGTGTGTGTGTACATGCCAAAGTGCTGGCACCATTATGCTCTGACTTTGTCTGTGTGTAACTGTAGTCTCTTCATTAAGCTGTAACTGTATTTGTGTGTGCAACTATTGTCTGTTTATTAGCTTGGGTCTGTGTTTGTGTGAGTGTTTGTGTATGTATATAACTGGTACCACTTCATTAAGCCGTGTCCATGCACACACACTTGTGTGTGTGTATATGTGTGTGCGTTTGTGGGGGTACGTGTGTAGAATCTCTTCATTATGAAGTGTCAGGGTGCCCGCTGGGAGAGTTTTATGTAGCACTGTAAAACATGCAGGATGCAGAATGGACTAGACCTCTCTCTCTCTCTCTCTCTCTCTCTCTCACACACACACACACACACACACACACACAAACACACAGAAAGACTGTAACCAATAAGTATTTACAGTGTACTTGAAGCTGAGCTCCACAGCATTTGCTCATGCATTCATGCAAGGCCATTGCTGTTCTGTGTGTGTGTGTGTGTGTTTGTGTGTGTGTGTGTGTGTGTAAAAGATAGATGGAAGGACAGATAGACAGGAGAGAGACAGAGAGACAGACAGGGAGAGTGAGCGAGACAGAGGGAAGGTGTTAGAGCAGTGAGGAGGAGAAAGCAGACAGAAGCAGACAGAGGCAGACAGGAGGCGATAAATGCAGGACTCCCAGGAGGATTTTGGTCCCAGGAGTCATTTCAGTATCACACTGAAATGGGGGTGGGGGAGAAGGTGAGATGGTGGTTTCTCCACACAAGCACCAGGAACCACTTCTCTATTTTACCCAAAGCCTTTATTAAACTGATCTGATGGCCATCTATTTCACTCTCAGATGCATATTTAAAGCACAATGCTGTACTATTCCAATGTAAGTGAGAACCAACAGAAGGCATGTGTCTATTGACTCATCAGTAGTTCTCACTCAACTGACTCTGTAGCCACCTAATACAATTATCTCTCTCTCTCTCTCTCTCTCTCTCTCTCTCTCACACACACACACACACACACACACACACACACACACACACACACATGCACAGCCCTAGGGCTAAATATAGAGATTGGTATCATCACAATATTGGCCTCTGCAATACAGAACACAATACTGAGTACAGAACACAGAAGACTGCAGATGCAAAGGATCCCCATAACAAATCATATTCTTCTAGTGGAGGCTGCTGCACTCTATTACTGTGCGCTGAGAACATCCTGACCAATCGGCCACATGCCAGGTGACCGTTCGGTGGGTATTTTGACCAATCACAGCATTCACATGACACCCACAGCAGTGCTTTTGTCCATATCATGCAGCCCTCTCGCACACACACGCTAGCACGCTCCCGAAGCCTCATGTCTAAATGGCCCGCTGCGGGTCCCTGTGGCGTGCTGCTCCATGGCCTTGGCTGATAACGTGTCGACACACCAAAGCAGCACGGTAACGAATGATCCCCGGCAACCGTCAATCAAGCAACCCCGCAGCTCACCCCCACCCTCTCACTACCGCCCACCCCCACACAGTCTGGGTTGACTACCCCCCACACTCAGAGAGAGATACAGAGAGGGAGAGATGACTTTTTGCAAACAGCTCAGCTCAGTTAAGAACTCTATGGCCTCTGTACTGTCAGGACTCCTACTGAGAAAACAATGGGGGGGTTTGGTTGCTCAGGCTGTTCAGGTGTGGCATTATAGATGGATTGGTAGTCTCCCCAATTCAAGAAACATCGGTTACAGAGGGTATTAAAGAGAAATACAAGAAATTGAACAATGTGTCAATTTTTTAAAAGAAAATCAAGATTAAATTTGTACTTAAAGTGTACTTATGCTCTTTTCCTGTCTGTCAGACTGTGGCATGCCGAAATGTGTAAATGTGCAGCATGTAAATGTGCAGCGTGTAAATGTGTTAGCAACCAGAAAAGAACAGATGCTTGCAGAAAGAATTATAGACTCTACCACATAGCGGGCAAATCCAAAATTGTATCCAGAGACAGGCAGAGATAAAAAAAAAAAACAGAAATGCACAAAATGGCCAGAGCACTGAAAGGGGAAAATTCAAAGAATCATCAAAAAAGGTAATCAGGGTCAAATTCAGAAAATACACAATCAACTATAAAAGGCCTGGTATGCTTAGTAGTAAACCATGGCAATACTTCACAATGAGAAATTTATATGCATGTGCAACATGTATAACATATATAGTGTTGTGTAACTATAACTAGATTCACGTGAATATGATTAAAAGTCCAGGAAGGATGATCAACCAATTGAGTGAACTGTGTTCCATCAGTCTTAGTTGATGGTGGGTAGCTTCACAGTACCTCTCCCAGAAGTGTCTCAGATCCCTTGTCCCAAACCGACTCGTTCATCAGAGACCAGACATGGCAGCATGTCACTAGGTTGCAAGTAACAAGAAAGTCTCAAGTCCTGACAATCCAAGTCTCGAGTCAAGTCCCAAGTCGAGTCCTAGTTAAGGGCGTACTCACACTAGGCTCTGTGATCCGGGCCCGGGCACGGTTCCCTGCCGAAGCACGGTTCGTTTGGCTAGTGTGAGCGCTCCAACCGTGCCCGGGCCCCGATCAGTTAACCGTGCTCAGGCCCGCTTGAAGAGGTGGGCCAAGGCACGATTCGCGCGGACTCGGGCACGATTCGCTTCTAGTGTGAGCGCTATCCGTGCCCGGGCCCGCTTGGTGCCTCGTGTGATTGGTTCATTTCGCTGGAACTCAAACATGACGTCAGTGATGCGACGCTCACGTTAAACAGTCATAGCGGCAAACACAACGACAATCGTTGTGTTAAATTATCGATAAATCTGTGCTTGCACCGTGTTTCTGCACTCCCAAAACGACTCCAAAAATACAATAAAAAGAGAATTGTGAACTCCGTAGTGTTGTGCGAGCGCACTTTTTTTTCCAAATAAAGTCACGTTGTGATGACGTAAGCGTGCTCGGGCGCGGTTGATAAAGCCAGTGTGAGTGCAGGCCAGAGGTGGAGTGGGGAGGGGGGATAACCGGGCCCCAGCACGGAACCAGCAAACCGTGCCTAGTGTGAGTACGCCCTAAGATGTAATGTCAATGTTTAACTGATGCAGCTGATTAGTAGTATATTAAACATTAAACATTTAAAGTTTGTATTTATTATAACAAAAATAACTTGCATATGAAATTAGATAATTTCAAGCAATTCTAACAAAGTGATGTGTCACTTAACAGAAACAAGTGCAAAACGTTAATGAAATCATTTGAAATAATTTCAAAGGGTTATTGACATGATGCTCAACTGGTACTAATGGGCCCAAAGTGTGCCAGGAAAATATCCCCCACACCATTGCACCACCACCACCAGCTTGAACCGTTGATACAAGGGAGGATCGATCCTGCACAGCCCCTTGCTTCAGTTAAGGTGACGTCTGTCCAAGACCATAACATGGTACAGCACCCCACACCTGTAACCCTTGAGGAGTAATTCCTCATAGAAATTTTTTTGGGGGGGATGACTGTCGGCTTAGCTGTCGCACACAGGGACCTGTTTGAGAGGCTGACAGAAAGATAGGCAAGGTAGAAAAATAAACACAAAACAACGCGGATAATTCAATACGTGCAAAACTAAACTTAACCGTAGAGAAACGGGAAAGAAAAAATAATAAAGGCAACACAAAAGGACGTGGAAAAAACTCAACGCATAAAACGAACTTGAAAATGCCAGGGGAAGTAACTGGCAGCAGGCAAAACACGCTGCAGTAAAATAAAACCCTTCCCAAAATAAAGGTAAAACGGATAGGAAGAAAACAGTAGGGGAAAACTTGAGAATGGCTAGAAAGCAGCGCAGGAGATAGAGACTCGAATAAGTGAAAGATAAGCGAGAGAGAGAAAGGTGACGAGTCACCTTGCAAACGAACGCAACCAGTAGTAAAGGCAGGGAAAGGCTGAAAGCGTGATGGCATAACCAAAACGATTCAGCAGTGATTCGTCTCCACAAGCTTCCTTAAGAAGCCTAACAAACAGCTGAGACGAATCACTGCTGATTACGTCGATTAAGTCTGGGACTGACCCGGATGACTCTTGCGGAGGTAGAAGGCGTGGCATCCGACCCAGCCCTGACACCAAGACGTCACATTTACAGCCAGATCCAGTGGTCCAGTGACTTCACCAGGCCAAGGCAGCTTCCCCGTGGCCCTATTAAGTCTACCAAGTTCTAATTCTATACGGACTCCTGTGTAGTTTCTCTGGCTTCAAGTCAAGGCAAATTATTACAGGAGCTGGCTTGCCTTGCTCTTGCTGAATACCTCCTTGAAATCTAGGTATTCAGTGGGTACTTCAGACAGATCCTCAGTTAATGGACTCTTTCTGGTGGTGGATGAGATTGACACAGAAGGCTGTTGAAGACCAATTGATGGCAATATGGTAACCAGGACAGTAATTCCTGCTTAGACCAGGAGATTGGGTGGGTCATGTTGTTTAAGCCTGGGTATTCCTAATATTAGAGTAATAAGAATCATGGTCAGTTCATGCCAGAGGTGGGGACTCGAGTCACATGACTTGGACTCGAGTCAGACTCGAGTCATTAATATTAAGACTTTTGACTTGACTTGAAAAAATATTCAGAGACTTAGACTTGACTTGGACTTTTACACCAATAACTTGGGACTTGAATTGGACTTGAACCTGTTTACTTGCAAAGACTTGATTTTTTTTACCCCAAATCTAAATTTTAAAACGCATATTAATATTTATAATTAATTTCATTTCTGTCCTTCTGACGCAGACCGGCGTTACACCAGATTCTGTGACCGTCGAGTTTTGTGACCACAGGGGGCGCTATTTCACAGTTTCTGTTCAGAGGCACAAACGCTTTACGAATGCTACGTAAACTACGCTGATGCACTTTCTTTACTCGTTTTGTTGGTGTCCACGAGCCAAAATATGACAGATGTTTATATTTACATTTATCGTCTCTTAATTACATAAATGTACTTAAACAAGATTTACCATCCCCTCACCATTGCAGCCAACAAAGAAATCATGAATGGGATGTACAGGTGAGCCTTTTTAACTGGGGTCACCAATTCTGACGGCAGCCATCAGAATATGTGACCCCACTGAAGGGGTCACATATTGGGGGAGACTTGAAAATTGTTACCCTCCAGGTAACAATAGTACACCGTGACCCCACAATAACAGAAAACAATGAAAAAATAACCCTAACCTTTTATTAGTCTATATTTAAAAATTTTATCCAAATGTTTAGAATAACCATTCGTAATGACAGCATCTTGCTTACGATGAAGCTTGCTATTTTCGTGTAAAATGATGTAACGAAACATTCTTGTTTAAGTACATTTATGTAATTAAGAGAAGATAAAATGTAAATGATCTGTCATCTTTTGGCTGGTGGACACCAACAAAACGAGTAAAGAAACGCATCAGCGTAGCATTCGTAAAGCGTTGGTGCCTGTAAAAAAAAAAAAGACTCGAAAGGACTTGAAATTCCAAGTTTCAGACTTGGGACTTGACTTGAGTTGACTGTCTTTGCTTGAGACTTGACTCGGGACTTGAGGATAAAGACTTGGACTTACTTGAGACTTGCAAAACACTGACTTGGTCCCACCTCTGGTTCATGCATATCTTACGTCATAAACATGTCTTTTAAACAGACATTTAAAGAGACCCATGTGGTCCATGCGTTTACAACAAGGAATAACAAGCTGGATTTCTCATGATCGACTGCATGTAGACACCATCCACCAAAAGGAGATGCAGAATACTGAGGACACCAAACCAAACCCCCTCCACAAAACACATATGGACACATAACTTCTACCAATAGGGTAAACACTTAAGACTACTATATCCTCACTATGATTGACCTGGTACATAATAAGGAGAGGCTCTCTCACTGAGGAACAGATAGATTAGCCATGAACACTTGCTAGAGGAGGAGTTGATTAGGGAAACACAACAGAGCAACAAGTGGAACTTTGACAGTAAGTAACTTCTACCTATGGGTCAAATTCAAATACAACATAAACCAGGCACTTATTAAAAAGCACAAAAGGTAGACATGCTGTAGCTATGCACATAAGAACTACAAAGAATCAGATCTCCACCAGGACATAGTCCACAACACTCAGTCCAACTATAATTGGAGCTAGACATTACAGAATCAAAGAACAGTCCCTAAGGAAACTGCAACTTGTACAGAATGCTTTAACCAGAGTCCTAACTAGGACTAATTTGATAACATTAGTCCTACTCTCTCGGCATTGCACTGGCTTCCGGTTAAATATCGAATCGATTTTAAAATTCTTCTGTTGACCTAAAAGGCGTTAAATGGTCTTGCACCACAATATCTAAGGGGGACTGCATACTATAACCCATATCACTTGCTGCACTCTCAAAATGCTGGATTTCTCTTAGTTCTGAAAATTATTAAGAGTAGAGCCAGAGGCTCCAATCCGAGATTCTGACACAGTTCCAATCTTTAAATTTAGACTTAAGACTCACCTATTTACTCAAGCCTTCAGTTAATGTAGTACATTGAAGGTGTGGAGCTTGGGGGTCCCCAGTCATTGAGTGTTCTAGTAATCTGAGATGCTGATGCTGTCATCCAGCCATATCATGTGTTCACTCTAGTTGTGATAATGACTTGGGTGGAAAGCAATGGCTCAATGAGCCATCATTACTGTGGTCATCTCCAGGTCCCTCCCTTTAGTTATGCTGCTATAGATAAGCCTGCCGGAGCCACATGCTAATCACTGGAACGTGTGCTACATATATGAATGTTTAAATTGATGTTTACATACTTAACCGGTATTTTGTATCCTGGTTACACGTTCCTACAAAGACAGTTCCATAAAAGCACTTAGACAATGGTCTGGCTTGCCAGTGGATGTGCCAAAGCCATGGATGGATGTGCCAATGCCAACTCCTACCTGAGGCTCAACATCCACACTGGAAAAACTGTGACTGCTTGGCCTAGAAAGAGAACTATAAATATGGACATCTACTAGCTGGGCTGCCCAATGGAGGATGGATGCCCAAAAGAGGGTTTCCTTTTGAGTCTTGGTCCTCCCAAGGTTCCTTCCTAATCCCCATCTAGGGAGTTTTTCCTTGCCACTGTCACCCCTGGCTTACTCATTAGGAGTCTGGACCCATATCATTTTAAAGCTACTTTGTAACAACATATGTTGTAATAAGCACTAAATAAACAGATTTGACTTAATACTTCACAATGTGAAAATGGTGTGCATGTGTTTATATAGTGTCATTAAATGTCCAGGAAGGAGGATCTTGGAAGCTGATTGTGTGAACTGTGTTCCGTCTGTCTGAGCTGAGGGTATTGGGAAGTGTAGTACTCAGGTGGCAAGCCAGTGGTAGCCTTGACAAAATGTGAAGTGTAAAAGTGCTGCCTGTAAATGTGCTGTGTGTAAATGTATTGTGTGTAAATGTACATTGTCAACTGTCTGTCAGTGTGGTTTTTGTGTCAGTTTGTGTAAGTTGTGCTGAGCTGGGAGAGTTTCTATAACTTTCTCTGTACTCTCTCTCTTTCTCTCTCTCTCTCTCTCTCTCTCTCTCTACCCCCCCTTCAGGTTTGGGGATGACCTTCCTCTGACATGGGGCATCTAATCTGCCAGTGTTGCAAAACTCATAAGCTCCTGTGTCTGTTTACACTATAAAATATATAAATAAAGTATACATTGATATCTCAATTTCACTTCTCTCTCTCACACAAACACATACACACACACACACACACACACACACACACACAAATACACACACAAGGATATAATATGATGGAGAGAAATTAGCATATTCTCTATTTTTGTGGCACTGCAATTCTCTCCGCTCATTTTCAGATAGCAGCTATTGTGCTATTGTCACTGAGAAAGGGCATGGGGGAGAGAGAAAGAGAGAGTGGGACAGTGGAATAGTGGGGAAAGTGGAAAGAGAGAGCAGATCACATTCCCATTGAAAATAATAAGTCAGTACAGAGATTGGAGGTCCTGATTCAATTAAACTCACATTAATCAGAACACCACAGCCTGTTCACTCTGTCACTCTCTCTCATTCTCTTTCACTCTCTCACTATCTCTCATTCTCTCAGTTTTTCTCTCCACGGAGAAGATAATATGTGTGTAACATCAGAAGAAGACCATGCCCTGGTGAGCCCCTGAATGGATAAAGTCCTGGGGGTCGCGGACACCCTCACCTGTATTCGTAGCACCAGGCCCTGGCTCATTTGCATATCAGCATATTCATACAGACTACAGAACCCATAAATCACCATGGAGATTATGACACTGTGCCCTGGGTGGCACTGGTTGGATAGTTCTTTGCCAGTTTTATTGTGAGGTGAGGTGCCTCAAGAGTAGTTTCCTGTAAGCTAATATGAACAGGGGTGTGTAGAGGGGAGTGTAGTTATGAGTAGAAATATCAGTAGACATACATAAAAGACATACATAAAAGAAGAGATTTTCCTTACATATTTCTGAAATTTTCCTATTCCCACATGTTCCTTAGAGTCTCTGGTCCGACATGTTGGAGTGAGCTGGGAATGAACACAGAATGGGCAAACAGAACCTGTCAATGCCACAATGCTGTAGCCTTAATAATGCCTTTATAACAGTCCTGTGTAGCTTTATTAGCATGAAAGCATATGGGGCAGCTGAAAATGCCAACTTCACAGTTAGTTAAACGCTGTCATTTCTCTGCTTCATTAAACAATGGGCAGAGAGGCCGTGATTAGCATGCAAATCTGTATTATCCTCGCTAATATTTAGGGTTCAGCTCTTGGTCATTAACAAGTAGATAAATGTGGGTGATCATGTTCGATATTTATTCCAACAAAGAAGAAAAATGATCTCTCCACTTCCATCTGTCAGACATCTTGTCTAGATGGAAGAAAACTGTTAGCATTTAGCAGTATTAATAAATGCCATAAACAAATGCTCTCTAATGAGTAACGGTCAGAGTCAAGTTGGCTAATGACATAATTTAATGTCCCTTTAATGATACCTTGTGCATGATGTGCAGCCAGACAACTGTCTACCCTGAATCTCTATCCCACTATCACAGTCTCTATCCCTCTATCAGTATCAGTGTCTATCCGTCACGTTGTCTGTTGTCATGTTCCATGTGCTTCTGTTTTCATTCCAGTTTTCCCCACCTGGTATTGTGTAACTCTGCTCTTTGTAATTGATTTCTTGTGTCCCTAGTTTAGTTCCTGGTTATTGTTGTTTATTTATACCCTGTGTGCTTGATTCGGGCTGGTCTTTGTTTTCTAGACAGCCGTGCTGTCAGTGTCAAAAGTTAATTTGGTATGTTCAGTGTTTAGCATCTGTGTTTGTTGGTTTTGTGTCTTTGTCTGATTGTAATTATACAATATGACCATGGACCTCTTTGCTACCGGTGTTACACTATCCCTCTATTACAGTCTCTATCCCTCTATCACAATGTCTACCCCTCTATCAGTCTCTATATCTCTATCACAGGTTCCATCCCTCTATCACAGTCTCTATCTATCACATTATCTATCCCTCTATCATAATGTCTCTCTATCAGTCTCTATCCATCTATCACAGTGTCTACCCCTTTATGACAATCTCTATCCCTCTGTCAGTTTCCATCCCTCTATCACAGTCCCTGTCCCTCTCTCACAGAGTGTCTATCCCTGTATCACAGTCTTTACCTCTCTATCACACGGTCACTATCTATCTATCTATCTATCTATCTATCCCATTGTCTCTCTCTATCAGAGGGTCTCTATACCTCTATCAGTGTCTCTATCCTTCTATCACAGTCTCTATTGTTCTATCAGTGTCTACTCCTCTATCACATTCTCATCTCTATCTTTTTATCATGTTATCCCTCTATCACAGTCTCTATCATTCTATCACATGGCCACATTGTTGCCTCATCCTTTTTTTCAGTTTAACAAATCAACAACATTTCTGCTATTTCAAAACTATTATCATCTTTCCTGTGAAAACGGACATGGAAAACATGGGAGATCTGATCAACCCAGAGCACACAGACACCAGCTCACGAGGATGAAGTGAAATCCAGAAACCATCTGTCTGCTTGTGGCGATGACGTTTGAAAGCAGACTCTGAAATGTCCCACCATAAGAGAGTGAGGAGGATAAGAGGAGAAAGTCAAAGGCTGTCATGAAGTTTCAAGCACCAAAAGTACTAGAGGTGCTTGAGATCTGTGCGGAATCACACAGAACCAGGAGGTAAACCATGACAAGGAAAGCACACACACACACACACACACCCACACACACACACACACACACACACACACACACACACGTGCATGCACTCAGACACTTCCTCTCTGGTTTATTACACACACACACCTATACAAACACACACACCTCCTCTCTCTCTATTTTAATACAGCCTGGGAATAAACCAGAAATTGAAATTTTGAACCTGACACCTTCTACAATTTCCACACAAGAGATTCACAGTAAATCAAAACAGCCCTTTGGATGCATGTGCGGTGAGAGATGGAGAGAGAGATTTATCAGCTCTCTTAATATCTCCCAGCTCACTTTATGGACTGAGCCGCCAGCTAGCCTCTATAGACAAGAGAAGGCACTGCAGAACGCAGAGCGGGACAGCACTGGCACTGGATGTGTGTTCAGTAGTGGGCGTATGTGTGCGAACGCGAGTGTGAACACTAACATGAAACGTGTGAAAGCTTGTGTGATGCGGAGTGCAGCCGGTGGTGTGGATATGCAGATAAGAAAGCAAAGTGACCTGAAGCCAAAGCACTGATCTCGGTTCAGCTATCAGGCCAGACGAACGCTGCCGAAGCCAGGGAAATAAACACATGCATGCGTGCACATACACACACACACACACACACAACTGTAAAGCCTTTCCAGTACATTTTGTGTACCCCCCCACGCAGAGACGTGCATGCATAAGTATCCAGCTGCCTCCAGAGGACGAGCTTTGGCGTGAGAGTGAGGGTTAATGCAAAGATATTTGATTGCATAGGCCAATCATCTTCTGACAGATCTGCATATATGCAAAAAACTCTACCCACAAACTCCACCAGGGAATCTTACTGAAATAAGTGGTTTCAGACGGTTAAAATCCACTTCTTCTAATCTGTCCATCATCACAGGCCTGTGCAAGCTCAGCCCTGAGAGCTCCATTCTGAATTTATATTAAGCCATTTTGAACCCACTGTTACAAAAAAATCAACCCCTGGTTTGAGGGTAGATCAGACTGAACCAGGCCCAATCCGTCTGCTTCTCCCTTCCTGTCTTTGCTTTCCTGTCTTTCTGTTCATCTCTTTTCCTCTCCTACCCTTCCCCTCCTCACCTCTCCTCTCTTCTCCTCCCCTCTTCTCTCCTCACATGTCCTTCCCTATTCCGTCCTCTCCTCCCCTCCTCTCTCCTCTCCTCCCCTCCTCTCTCCTCTCCTCCCCTCCTCTCTCCTCCCCTCCCCTCCTCTCTCCTCTCTTTGTGCTGTCTCGTTGATGGCTTTGGTATGGAGTGGGCAGCTCGGTTTCTATCCATACATAAGCCAATAAGACAGGATATTTATGAGGGGACGCAGAGACACGCTAATGAAATGCAGAACTGCTTTCCAGTGACGCCGAGGACAGACATAATTTCTTTACCTCCTCCTTTCTTCTCTCTTTGTCCTCCCTCCCTCTTCACCTCCCTTTCTCCCCATTCCTTCCTTCCCTCCCTCTCTCCATCTCTGTCTCTCTTTGCCTCCCTCTCTCTACCCCCCCCCCCCCCCCCCCCCCTTCTCATCTTCACGAGCACGCAGTAGGTTGGCACATGACATTGATTTCCATCAGGGTTTGAAAATAACCTCACCGTTGCCCAGGCAACCCGTGCATGGCTCACGCCTCATTTTTGCATATTGGAGTTTTCGCATCAGCGAGCTCAGACGGGAAACGAATACAGAGCGTCAGATGACAAACGTGCTCAGGTGGGGCAACCGCACACGCAAGTCTGTGTGTGTGTGTGTGTGTGTGTGTGTGTGTATACGTGCATGTGGATGATGGATGGTGTATAGGGTAAATCTAAGTAAATCGCTAGTATTGCATCTTTCTCAGAACGATGCACCTGGATCCCTGTTCACTAATTAACTCATTGTGCAGGAAGCTCTTACATCTCCCTCACACTTCTCTAATAAAATGTCCAGTTTGGCCACACAGCTGACTGTCATTGGCCAGTGTCTTGTTTCAGTAAGAATAAGAAGGCACAGTCTTTAAATCAGTTAGAAGTAGCTTTATCCAGGGCTTTAAACAGCTATAACCAGCTATAAACAGAGCTTAAGAGGTTGTATAATCAGCTATAAGGAGCTTTGAACAGCGCTTAACCCAAACTATAACCAGCCTTAACTAGAGCTTAAAAAACTAATAAGCAGCTTTAACCTGAGTTTAAACCAGCTATAACCATCCAAAACAAGATTTTAAACCTGATTTAACCAGAGCTTAATCCAGCTGTTATCCCACACGAGAACAGAAGAGAAAGACTGAGGACAAGCACATGCCTGTCCATCCACTCCAAGCATCAAAGGCCTGATTGTGTATGTACAATCTGCTAAGACTGTTCACTGGTGTGATGGGATGCTGTATAGCTGGTCTTTGCATGACATGAGCTCAGCATGTGTTGATGCATGCTCTGTATGAGATGTGTGTTATGTCTGAGAGAAGCAGGGTAGAGGGAGGGTTTTGATCTCGCTAGCCCTTAAATTAGAGGTGACGAGGCTAAGTGTTTGGAAGAGAGGTGTAAAGGGGGGATTGTGCTTTAATGTCAGATTAATGTGTGCGTCTGTGTATGTATGTATGTGTGGGCATGGTCTAAACTGCATTATTTCTCTCATATCAATAGCTAGTGAGGGAGAAAATTAATTTTGTGTTACCTGAAAATATTATTGGGTTTGCTAAGTGCTTTTTCTGAGCGCACTACATCAGCGTTTTTGCAACATACACACTCAGATTACCAAGCAGCTATTGCAGAATTTTTCTCTCATCTGTCTCTTTGTGTCTCTCTCCCTTATTCTCTCCCATCTGTCTCTGTCTTTGAGTCTCTCTCCGTTATTCTCCCCCGTCTCGTTGTGTCTCTCTCCCTTATTCTCTCTCTGTCTCATCTGAGACAAGCATAGACTGAGCACAGTCCAAACTACCAATCAGCCAATGGAAGACTCTTGAATTTCCATCTGTCTGCTGTCCTCTGAGTCTCTGCTGGCCTCTGAGTCTCTTCTCTCGTCGTCTCTGCTGCCAGTCATCTCACTGTGTGCTTCCAAATGAGAAGATGACCACTGGCGTTGTCAAGAGATAAAAAGGGCCCGTTTAATTGCTCATCTTGTATGCACAACAGTGATAACCTTTAAGTGTAGCCCATGGAGAAAAACATCAGAGTGGATTGAAAGACTGTTTTGCCTTTGACCGGGACCTCCCAGTGAGTGCCGTATTGTACAATTTACAGAGAACCTGCCATGTTTTCTGACCTTTACACATACATGGACGACTTTTTGGTGTCCCATGGCAACATAGAGAGACGTATTAGAATGCCAAGAAGATGTCTGAATATCAAAAACCAGCACAACGAGATTCGTCCAAGAGACCACAATACAAACCACAAATACAGCTGTCTAGTCTCCAATCCTTCAATCTGTCCAGTCCAAGGCACCTCATTAAGAGGGTGCTGGGCTGTCTCGATCCCAGCCAACCTCCCAGGGACTAGACCTGCAGGACACATGATGCAAAGCACCGCCCGGCAGGGTCAGGCGAACTTCAGAGCCGTTCCTCGTAAATCCGCCATGCAGGAGTCCCACACAGAGCTGTAGGGCTTCCAAACGCACCCCGCATGGGCCTTTAGCGCACGGCTTTGTTTTGATATGAGGTCACAAGCTTCAGGATATGCCGGTAAGACCTCAGCAGGGCCCGAGTAAACAAAAATTTGCCATTATCAAATTCATGAGGTTCGCGAGCGGCGGTCCACTCGGCCACGGATTCTTCCCAGAGGGCAATGTTGTTATTTTTCGTCAGCTGGAAAACGCTTTCACGGTGACCAGGTTCTCCGGAAAGGGTAAATTTGCATAGCTGCCATAAGGTGGTAAATCTGATCATATAAATGTAAATAAGGGGGAAATTTAAGTGTGAATATATTTTTCTTATGAAGAAAAAAAAAGATATGCTAGAAGGGTGACAGAGGCAGAGAGGAATGTGAAGATGGATGAAGACAGGCATGGAGAGAGAGAGACGTAGAAAGAGAGATAGAACGAAGTATAGAGAAGAACAGGCGAGGTGAGCAATTGAAGGACAGAGAGAAATGAATGGAGAAAAATGAAGATATAGAATTACAGGAGAGAAAGAAAGGAAGACAGAAACTGAGAGAGAACGAGGAGAAGGCCTGCCTCCTGCTATCTGCCCTGTGCAGAAACACAGGCTGCCAGTAGGTGGCAGTAGTAATGCATCTAAAAATCTCAGCAGCTTCCAAACAGTAACAACAAGGATACACATTTGTGTAAGTCTTATATTTGGTAATGAGCCATTATTTAACAAGGGATAGAAGTCCTGGGTTAGATATATAAAAACTAACTATGTGATAGAGGGATAGAGACCCTGTGACAACAGGATAAAGGTACTCTGATAGAGGGATAGAGGTCCAGTGGTATAGATATGATAGAGGGATAGAGACTGATAGAGAGATAGAGACTGTGACAGAGGGGTAGAGACTGTGACAGAGGGATAGAGACTGTGATAGAGGGATAAAAACTTTGTTATAGAGATTTTTTTTAATCTACATTAACATGGTGCATCCGTGTATTAATAGAATATATGTCCTTTGTGCGGGAGCAGGTTCAGTCTGATGAATCCTGCCCCATTGTTCAGGACTTTAGGCTAGAGCGCCCTGAGCTGGTGCAGTCCCGGTCCTGCTCAGCCTGCCCATACTGCATTAATGCACTAATTAGACCTGGCATCAGCACTGCTGTCACAGTTTGCCCTTCTCCTCGTGTTTAACAGCAGTAGTATAAATGGTGTGACACGGCCATGTGGAAGATGATGCTGCAGTGAGACTGACACCACACACACACACACACACACACCACACACGACAATAAGTGCAATTTTTAAGCCCTTCATTTTGGACCCTCTAGAGATCTGAAAGCAAACAGAAGCTAGTGTTGAGTTTCACACTAGCCGGTCAGCTAGAGTGAGTCTACGTTACGCACTGTCTCTGTAATAAGTTTAATGTTAAGTTTAGATGCAGACTAAACTATCATATAGAATGGGATCCACTAGTGGGAAATCATACATAGGCCATATCCGCAGAACACAGCAGCAGGTTGTGTGCTATAAACTCTGGTGTGGAGCCTCTGTAATCCTGGCTGGGTTAACATTTACCTGCAGAGAGCACTCTTCTCCATTCAACGGGCTTGGGAATCCCCCCCTGTGTTCTCAGCAGTGTTTACACTGAATGCAGGACTCACAAACATTTATCTAAGCCAATCACGCATCTCCAGAGAGAAGGGCCCCCCCCCTCCCCCTTCCCCGTCCCAGAATCAAATTTACAGCTTTCTTTTAATCAATTTCAGGCTGATTTGCATATAGGATAAGGTTACAGACATGATCTGCCTTTGCAAGGCTGCTTACTTGGCACTAAGCCAGGAGACACCAAGTGGCAAGGGTCTTTGTGCAGGAAGTGTGTGTTTGTGTGTACGTGTGTGTATGTGTGTTAAACTAGATGGGCTGGAAGGCGGGGCACACAAGCAAATGAAAATTAAATAAATGAGCAGATGGATGTCAGGAATTTACACTGAAAAACAACAAACAGCATATGTGTGTGTGTGTATGCGTGTTTGCACAACCAGGCTTAAGGGTATTGCTGGTACACACTCAGTAGGGAAATGATATGATCCTTCCCTCCTGAACACCAAAAACTACAGATTCAACTAATTACTGAAACGAACCGAATAACCAACCGAGTCGGTTAACATTCATACATGCGCAACTGGAGTGGATTAATTAGCACTGAATTACGTTGCTGGTGATTTGGAGATGGAGCTTTTGTTTCGGAGCATGCCTCATGGACAAACATCACCCAAAATGCTCCATCTCTTACTCTGGAAGAGAATAAGGAATCAGAGAATAAAGAATGTCAATGCATTTAAACAGCAGAAAAAGGCAAAGAACCAAATTCCAGATGCACCCACAGATGCTGGTGCCTTTACACTGGTCGTGTGTAAGAACAATGACAGGAATGCAGCACTCTTGACAGCTGTGCACGTTTGAGCCTGGAACGTTAATGAACTTCCATTTTCCATATGTCAGTGGCTGTAGGGTCAACTGGCCAACCGCTAGTGAGTGAGCTAGCGAGTTAACATCAGTGTGACGGTATTGGCCTGATCCACCCACGACCTGTATTTGCATATTGGAATGGGAGGGACACTTATATTTACGATGCAATTACACCTGCCTGACACACGCTCAGATTTTCCAGTGAGATGTTCTGCTGTGTTACAAAACAGTGAGCTTATGCATTTCAGCAAGTCTTATCCTCAGTGAACCATCATGATCATTTTATATATATTTTATATATATTTAAATCATCATTAAACTACTTGTGCTTTCAATTTTCCACACAGGTTAAGAATTTTTGGCCTCATGTTTATTTTTGTTAGAAAGGGTGTGACTGTTGTCATTTACCGAGTCTTTCCATACATCTCCCTAATAGTTATTTTAGAGCTTCCTAGTTTCCAATTAAGCACTTAATTGAAAAGCTGATTGGGCAGGGGATGAGTGGAGGGCTGTGGTTAATTCCTGAATGACAGGAAAAAAACTTTTAATGAATTCCGTTTGAGAAATGGACTTCACTGACATTCAAAGCTCATAAAACAGTGCCTGGTCCGCAATCTACAGAGAAACCTGCAAGCAGGTGTAAATACAGACAAAAGTTCAAGTAAATGTCAAAATGTAAATGACAGAAAATATGATTCTATTAAAATGGCTTAAAATGAGTTTGATTTTCAAAGACTATTCTGAGACGAGCTTGGATTATAGTTTATCTTCATTTAAAATTAATACTGAAGTTGATACTCCAGTCACAATGTGAAAATCCATATTTCTTTTTTAGTTCTTTATAAAATAGGAAGTCACAGTGAAAGGCTCTCGGCTGTTTTCACAAAAGGAAAAAAAGTATACAAAGATGAGGAGTTTCAGAGTTTGAGGGTAATTTACACAAAATTACAGTACCTATAGCCTAATAGTACTGAGCAAAAAAAAGACTCTACATAATATAAAATATTGACTTTATTTGTTGAAATTGCATGTGGATCAACTGAATTCCATAACAGACACTGAATGCATCTATCACAGTTTTAACATTGCTGTATAGTGATTGTCCATAGTTTGTGGATGAAATTCGCATTTGTGAGTTAAAGAAGGAATGCTGTTCACACCAGGGTGCCAGAATGAGGTGAATGATAGACACAAATGCACGTTTGCTAGGACATAGTGATGGCACAGGCTCTCCCCCATTCACAAAGTTCTTACACATTTTTGAGGGTAAAAAATCTAAAGCCACCTGACAACTCTGTCACTGTAAGGTTTTCAAAATCCAATCTCTAATTAAGTGCAATTGTGATGAAAATAAGGATTAGTCATAATTAATTAAGGCAAGATGTTAAAGGGCTTTGACATCAATTTGTACAGCGTCTCTTGCTGATCTACAACCAGCTTTGACGCATTTTACCTGGCATTTGTAACAATCCAGGAAAGAGCATAGCTGACTCAGAATGAGCGTGCATACATAGGGAAAGGAGATCTGTTTGACTGACAGGCCTGTGCAGAAGGCTTCATCCTGCCCTGAGATCACTTGAATGAACAGGCTCTGCCCACATTAGCTGCAGTTTTCTACCATTAGGTCTCATAACCAAACCAATGTTCCTAGCTCACACACATTGTGTTTTAGTTCTACGGTTCAGGCTGCAGCTCTATAGTGGCAAATAGGCCTGGGTGCAATAACGTCCCAAGGACAAATCGAATGACTGAAGTCCCCATGATGCTGGTGTACTTTGTTTCAGCACAGTGTGGAGAGCAGAGAGTTTGCTCAAGAAGCACAGTGATCTGTTCTTAGCCTTTGAATTTCTGGGCCGAGCGACAGTATGTGACACGCATATGCCGTGGGAGGTGGGACGCATGGGCATTGAACCAAGCTCCACCTCACGTTTGTGATGCCATGTGTGAGGAGGTGTCCTACTGTCTGTTCTGAGAACTCATGAGGAATATACTTTGTTGAATGTGGCCACAGTCGATTAGATATTTACCACTTTATATACGGTTATGTACTTGCTCAACAGTTGGTGAAAAATGTGATTATGTGCAGTGCATTCATGAAGTCACTGTGTATTGAAGTCCAACAAGAACACAGGATAATGTACCACACACGTCACCTTCAGTACTAAGTCTGTGGTCTGGCACTACCAAAGGCAAACAAGCAAACTGCAACAGTTACAGTTGATGATAACAGTTAATAACAGGCAATAACAGGTCTTTGAGATGCTTCTGTCAGTTTGAAGGGAAATTGCCAGTGCAAATGGATGAATGTAGATGTAAAGTGTAACTACAGCTGGAACTAAACAGATTCACAGTCATTTATATCCAAATCATTATGTTTAGAGTTTCTTTTTAAAACACAAAGAGACATTTATTTGGTTTATATCAATGCAGAGGTACAGACCTCTGTCCTCCAACATAAACAGAGTAATATTTCTGTCTATTAATAACAACAATGTAAATCTGTAGTACAAGGTTAAAACAAGGAGAATTCAAACATGACACTTGACACTGAGATAAAAATGGGCAAGATGCCTTTGGCCTACAGAGAAACAGAAAAATATACACTCCCAATTTAACAAACACAATGTACGTATGTACTCGGCACATGCACACACGCACACGCACACACGCACACGCACAAGCACACACACACACGCACACACACACACACACACACACAAAGAATAAGATTTCCAAGGTTCTCCAATTTCCATATGGTTCTACTTCCAGAACCATTCCAGATTTGCCTCCTCTGAAAAAATAAAGGTTTCTTTAAACAGCCTATGTCCCTCTCTAAAATAGCATGACATACCCCTAAACAAGCCTGTAACATGTACGCCCCTGACACACCTGTAACGTGACTCTCCTCTGACAACTGTAACATGTATGCACAGACAAACCCGTAACATGAAGATGTAATGATAAAAAAAAAGTGTAATAGCAATGAATGAAGCATGAAGATGAGATCAAGTCTGTGTCTGAAGCAACACATCTCATGTAACAATACATCACAAAACGTTAAGGGTAAACCGCCTCACCCAGAATGCTAATGTGGATCGAAATCAGTACAAACCTGTGGCAAGCTTTCTACTTTTACTTATCAGTAGCACTGATAGTGACCTTAGGGGAGCAGGTAGACTGAAGCAGTGAAACACCAGACCATGCTGTAATGACTAGTGCGGATGAGTCCGGAGCTGCATCCCAAATCAACTCTTCACCCCTGTCCCATGAACCCTTCATATGCAGGTTTCTATGTGACTAGATCAGAAAAGGGGCTGCTTTTCCAACATTTACTCAGTGTCTCTAAAGATTGCACCAGCAACGTGTCTTATCTTTTTTGTGAGGGGGGCACAGGGATGCCATAAGAGATTGGTTTGGGATGGGGAATACCCTACACCTCATCTCCTCCCATTCTGAATGCATAAAACTTCAAAGGTTCCAGGCAGAACAGATACCACTTCCAGCTCAAACCCTCCGACTCTTCTTAACCGCCTGTGTCGCACCTCGAGTCATTTCTATTCCAAGTGCCCAAGAGACACCATAACCCTAGTCATAAAAGCGTTTCATCAGTTGTCTTTATGGAAGACAAGGGGCAGGGACTATTTCACTAGCAAGCACAATGCCACAGTATGAAAAACATCACACATTGTTTGGAGAAGTACAATGATTACACAAGAGTAGCTGAACTTCCCTTTCTTCAGACATTTAAAACCGCCACTACAGTTCAACTGTGATTGGTCGTGTGGCATCTGGGCGTGGTTAAGCATGATTAGCAGGCTCCACCCAGGAAAGAGAGAGCAGAGGGCCCTGCTTCACATGGGCATTTGATCGAGTGGTAAACGGATGGCTGGACAGAAGGATGGATAGAGGGAGGGAGAGAGGGGCTGATGAAAGGACGTCTACATCTCGTGTGAGAGAACATCTTGGGCGGGGACACCATTGGCGTGGACGACAGGATGTCCGTTCTCCTCGCCGTTAGACTGCGCGTTCGCATTGTTTTCGTTGAGTCTGCGCACACGGTAACCTTCATAGTGAATACTGCTGGTGATGTCCTTCAGGTTCTGCATATGAGTTCTAGAAGACAGGGAGGGAGGGAGGGAGGGAGGGAGAGAGAGAGAGAGAGAGAGAGAGAGAGAGAGAGAGAGAGAGAGAGAGAGAGAGAGAGAGAGAGAGAGAGAGAGAGAGAGAGAGAGAGAGAGAGAGAGAGAACTCAGTTTACTGTTCTGTTCATTGTTATAATTCACATGAAAAAAGTTCTTCAGTGCGCTAATGCACTAACTAATGACACTTCATTATTCTTTTTAGTGTGAACATTTACATTTACACTCACATTTAATCTAATTTAGCACACGCTCACTTAGTTATCTACAAAGTGAACTGAAACAGCTAACAGACTGCTGAAGTGAGCCTCACCTTATCAGGAGATCCCGCAGGTAGGCGAACTCACAGTGCTCTGTGTTCTCAACTAAAGAAGGAACATTTCAGATTACCTTAGATATCTACAGTATATTCATATTTTACAGCACAAGTTGAAAATAAACAATTATAGACTTTATGCAAATAAATTCTAATACATTAGATTAAAAACTGGACCAATAGGCCAGTTTTCTTTTCTGCTGATCGAATTTAGAATTTGTCATGTAACTTAGAATACCACTAGATGGCAGTCTAGGATCACAAAATGTTTCACTAACGTGGTATGGCCTTAAAGGTATTATAATGCATAAATCCTTCCTGAAAAATTACAACAGTCACTTCAAGGCTAAATGGAGGGTGGAAGTTTGCGCATGACTTAAAAATCGACAAATGGGAATGTATAGTTGTAATGTGTCCACGGACATTTTGAAATTCCCCTGCAGATATTAAAGTGCATTTAAGCGTGTTAAATGATATGGAGTAGAGCAGATCAGGGACAGCACTTAAGCAGACTGACATTTAAAAACATACTCAAACACCATACTTTAACATACTCAAGGTAACACACACTCAAACAGAGAAAACTCAAACAGGAGGAGTGAGCCAAAACTGTGAGGCAGATTCTGCAGATGTGTGTGTTTATGTTTACATAAATAGCAATTGGAAATTGCTCTATAAACACCTAGTAGTGAGTTTGTTTACCTTGTCTTTTCTAAAGGCAAGATAAGAGGTGTGTGTGTGTGTGTGTGTGTGTGTGTGTGTGTGTGTGTGTGTGTGTGTGTGTGTGTGTGTGTGTGTGTGTGTGTAGAGAGAGTAGAGGATAATGATCTCTGTGGGGGTGTGCTGTTGAATTGGTGGACAGGCCGCACACTGAATCCATCCATTTCTCTCCCTCTCTCTGTCTCTCTCTCTCTGTCTTGCCTTTTCTCTCTCACACTCTCAGTCCCCCTCTCCCTCTTTCACTCTCTGTTTTCCTCTCATACACACTTTGTCCATGTCCCTGTATCTCTGTCTCTGTCTCTCTCTCTCTCTCTCTCTCTCTCTCATTCCCTCATATATTGAAATAATAACTCTTTACTCTCTAACAGCAGATGATGCCATTTTCCACAGGAAACAGTTTGTTTCTGGTTCTCCGTTCATGCCTCTGATGTGAGAAGGGCAGGACTGCTGTATAAACTGAATAAGAACACGTGCAACATTTGAACCCTGCAATATGTGAATATTTACTGGAAAATGTGAATATCTGTAGGGTTACTCACAGTGTGCTCAGTGTTGGTGCTGTATTCCACAGAAAGAATTTGCAGGCCTACACGTGAGTGTGAATGGGCGTGTCCATATCTGTGTGAATGGGCGTGTCCATATCTGTGTGAATGGGCGTGTCCATATCTGTGTGAATGGGCGTGTCCATATCTGTGTGCGTTACCTTCTACCGTGCCCCATCTTGTTTTTCTGCCCAATAGCCTCTTCCCGTTCACCTGGTACTCTTGGTCACTGCCCACCACGGCAAAGGGGATCTTCTCCTAATGGAGACACAAAGAGCAGAGTAATACACACTCACACACATTAACACACACTAACACAGAGTTATACTCACACTCACACACATTAACACAGTTATACACACACACTAACACAGAGTTATACTCACACTCACACACATTAACACAGTTATACACACTCACACACATTAACACTGTTATACACACACTCCCAACTTAACACAGTTATACACACTCACACACATTAACACAGAGTTATACTCACACTCACACACATTAACACAGTTATACACACACACTAACACAGTTATACACACTCACACACATTAACACAGTTATACACACTCACACACATTAACACTGTTATACACACACTCACATCTTAACACAGTTATACACATACTCACACACTAACGAAGAGTTACATCACAAACATATACACACACGCAACAAAGTTACTTCATGTAGAGTTACATCATGCATACAAATGTGTGCACACACACATACAGGTAGCACAGTGATAGGTTAGTGATTGTTTTGTGAAAGTATGACTAAGTGTGTGTGTGTGTGTGTGTGTGTGTGTGTGTGTGTGTGTGTGTGTGTGTGTGTGTGTGTGCGCACGCATGTGTTTAGCTCACCCTGATGTCGTCATTGATCTTCCTGTCCTCTGCATCCTCATCAAACTCTTTTTGGGGGTAAACGTCAATCTCATTGGCTCGCAAGTCTTCCTTTATCTGTATATGCACATTAAAGCACCCACCAATCAACAAGGCATTAGGGAAGGATCCAAGTTATGTTAGGTTAGACCCTACATGCTCCACTGTCCTGCACATGATTGCAAAAGGGGTGAAATAAAGACATTTGTAAGTCGCTCTGGATAACAGCGTCTGCTAAATGTCGTAAATGTAAATGTAAATAAAGGCTTCTGCTTGCACAGCAGCTGGAGAGCTTGTGGTCAAACAAGAAGACAGTCCGTGAGCGTCCATGAGTGTCCAAGAGCATCCAGGAGCGTCCACGAGTGTCCCGCCACTTCCAATGCAAACTGGCTGGATTCACATCTCCTCTAATAGCCACCCGAGTAATGAGAGGGACAAGGCCCATGAAAATAAACACGTCTCAGGGCATGTCAGGCCAGGGACATCCAGCGCATCATCACGGAAGGATCCAGAAACAGAGACGTCCAAGAACCCCCACGTGGATTCAGAACTGCACGACTTTAAAATGGCCGCCAGAGAATGAAATACAAACAGAGAAGCCAGAGTGGCTGGGGGCAGGGTTGCCACGGGAACGCTCAAATAAACAACCATGCTGCCAAGACCTGTATCCACCCTGCAGTTTGTTTAACCTCTCCACCTATGTCCTCTTCCTGTCCTGAGCTCAACATTAAGGTAACTAAACCAGGCATATCTACTGACACACACACACACACACACACACACACACACACACACACACACACACACACACACACACACACACACAGCTCCCACAGAAGGAAGTATTCAAGCAGTCCACACAGCCAACCAAAACAATCTCCCACAATCCCCTTGGGTCAGTCATGCTCTGCCCTGCCTTCGGAAGTGGTAGCCAATACGCCCAGCGCACTTCCTGCTGTGGGATTTGCTGAAAAGGAAGCAACGTGTGTGGGACACACCTGCGGGTCTCCCACGGCCCACTCTCTGCCCCAGGCAGGAGGAGAGCAGCCTACACTCCACAGCCCAGTCCAAAGCAGCTCAACGAGCCACTTATACACTCAGTGCCCCAACACCACTGTGTGTTTGGGTAGTATGAGGTGTGAAGGGGTAGTACGAAGTATGCAGGGGTAGTATGAAGTGTACTGAAGTAGTATGAAGTGTGCAGGGGTAGTATTAGGTCTGTAAGGGTAATATGAAGTGTGCAGGGGTAGTATTAAGTCTGTAAGGGTAATATGAAGTGTGCAGGGGTAGTATTAAGTCTGTAAGGGCAATATGAAGTGTGCAGGGGTAGTATTAAGTCTGTAAGGGTAATATGAAGTGTGCAGGGGTAGTATTAAGTCTGTAAGGGTAATATGAAGTGTGCAGGGGTAGTATTAAGTCTGTAAGGGTAATATGAAGTGTGCAGGGGTAGTTTGAAGTGTTTGCAGCACAACACTACTTTGGTCTCGTAGCCCCACCAGAAAACAGTATCAATGGCCATGCCAAGACATTACCCACACTGCACTCTAGAAGGATCTAGTAAACCTCAGCATTGAACATAGAAGTGGTTGCCAAGTTATTCCAGTTTTTATGCCTTGGCAGAGAGAAGAGAGGCAGAATACACACACACACACACACACACACACACACACACACACACACACACACACACACACACACACACACACACACACACACACACACACACACACACACACACACACACACACACACACACACACACACACACAGAAGGATAGTTTGACCCAAACTCATATAAAGCAGAGTCTCAGCAGAAAGTATAAAATGATATCTGTACACACAATCACACCGAACCTTTGCTGTGTGTGTGTGTGTGTGTGTGTGTGTGGCAGGGGAGAGGACAATTTACCTTACGCCTGAAGAAACCTCTCTCATCCACTGTCAGTGTGTCTGCTTTGGCAATGATGGGAACGATGTTCACCACTTTACTCAGATGCCTCATAAACTCAATGTCGATCGGCCGTAGACTGAAACACACACACACACACACACACACACACGCGCACACACACACACACACACACACACACACACACACACACACACACACACACACACAACAACAATAAGCTTTAGACAAAATGCTTAACTGAAGATCATTTAAAAAGTGTACAAGTACCACCAGGGGGCAGTGGAGAGTCAACCATTCACCGTTCTAAAAGGCAAACTTGTGTTGTACTTCATTCACCTCTTTGCTGTTACAATCCCATCCACACCATTCTAGATCTATTACAAACTCATCAACACCATTACAGATCTGTTACAAACCCATCCACACCATTCTAGATCTATTACAAACTCATCAACACCATTACAGATCTGTTACAAACCCATCCACACCATTCTAGATCTATTACAAACTCATCAACACCATTACAGATCTGTTACAATCCCACCCACACCATTCTAGATCTATTACAAACTCATCAACACCATTACAGATCTGTTACAAACCCATCCACACCATTCTAGATCTATTACAAACTCATCAACACCATTACAGATCTGATACAATCCCACCCACACCATTCTAGATCTATTACAAACTCATCAACACCATTACAGATCTGTTACAATCCCATCCACACCATTCTAGATCTATTACAAACTCATCAACACCATTACAGATCTGTTACAATCCCATCCACACCATTCTAGATCTATTACAAACTCATCAACACCATTACAGATCTGTTACAATCCCATCCACACCATTCTAGATCTATTACAAACTCATCAACACCATTACAGATCTGTTACAAACCCATCCAAGACTTTAGAGATTTACCATCTCCATGTATGTTAGAACATTAATTCAGATACTGAAAATGCTACACAGTGAAATCAAAGTGTAATGATACTTAATGCACTTATTTAACCTGTATATAAGCATAGAGTTTCTGGTAGTAGATCTCGGTTCCTCATTTTGGAAGGCTCGGGAAATTATTAGAAGCTCGGCTCCCAGAGAGTGTGTGGGGTGGTGTCACCATGGCTCCCAGAGAGTGTGTGGGGTGGTGTCACCATGGCTCCCAGAGTGTGTGTGGGGTGGTGTCACCATGGCTCCCAGAGTGTGTGTGGGGTGGTGTCACCATGGCTCCCAGAGTGTGTGTGGGGTGGTGTCACCACGGCTCCCAGAGTGTGTGTGGGGTGGTGTCACCATGGCTCCCAGAGTGTGTGTGGGGTGGTGTCACCACGGCTTTCAGGGCTGTGTGTATCAGGGCTGAGTGTGTGTCAGGGCTGAGTGTGTGTATCAGGGTTGAGTGTGTATCAGGGTTGAGTGTGTATCAGGACTTAGTGTGTATCAGGGCTGAGTGTGTGTCAGGGCTGAGTGTGTGTATCAGGGTTGAGTGTGTATCAGGGCTTAGTGTGTATCAGGTTTGAGTGTGTATCAGGGTTGAGTGTGTATCAGGGTTGAGTGTGTATCAGGACTTAGTGTGTATCAGGGTTGAGTGTGTGTCAGGTTTGAGTGTGTATCAGGACTTAGTGTGTATCAGGGTTGAGTGTGTGTCAGGGTTGAGTGTGCTCCCTGGAGAACGGGAATGAGGCCCTGTACACATCAGTATACTATCATGCCCTTACAGTCTAAAATACAGTCTCTCTCTCCCTCTGTCTCTCTCCACCTCTCTCTCCTCCTCTACCCATTCCCTTCTACTCTCTCTGCTCCTCTCTCTCCCTCCAGAGGACTAGCAGACGTTTCTCTCTTCTCTTCGCTAAACCGAATGAACTAAAACCACTGCAAACCAGAAGTGAGCCAAGTCTTAACATGAGTACAGCAGTTCACTGAAATAAATCTACAAATGTCAGAAACCCCAACCTTCACAAACCACCGGCAAGTTAAAGACATACATCTACAATTACCCACCATCACTGATATTTAATATTAACAACAGTTATAATCATTTCATACATAAAACATCCCTGTCACAGATAAAGTTGTGGCAACCAGCAGAACAAATCCACAAGTTTGGCACAGGGAAGGAGTGATCATTTACAAGGCTTTGGTTAAACAGCAGAGTTTTGTGTCTTTACATGCAGTCGAACAGGCAAAGTGGAACAGAAGGGGGCGGGGCTTCCATTGAAGAGGAACTGTTCCACGAACCCTCGCCTAATAACAGACACGCTATTGTAAACTATTTTAAACATTCTCATCTTCAGAAACACTCAGTCAAACCAGAAAGATGACAGACGGCAAAAACGCATGTGTACGTTTAGAATTAGTGACCCACACTGCTGAGAATCTTTGGAATTCATGGTGAGAATTCTTAGAATGCTGCAACCATTCTTAGAATTGTTTCTTCTATTTCTTCATGATACATTCGGTTCTCTTCGGAACACATTAGTGTGGGTTATTTAGTGTTTCAGGGCTCTGCTACAGAGACTTGGCAAATGACTCCAGGGAAGTGACTTTCCTGCTTTTGCTGTTCACATTTAAAATATACCAGACTGAGGAACTGAATCTGAGTTGTCCCAAGGGCTGGCTTGCCACCTCAAGGGCTGTTAAGGGATGGCACAGGGCGGGACGGTGTTTCAGAAGAAGGAACTGGTGTCTGAGAATGTCTCGGATGCAGTTATATGATAGATGGTGAATCGACACACACACACACACACACACACACACACACACACACACACACACACACGCCAAATGAGGCACAATCCTACATGTTGTTAATATGACATGTTGTTAATATCACATATAAATATATTAATATCACATTGATATCACCCGTGTGTGTGTGTGTGTGTGTGTGTGTGTGTGTGTGTGTGTGTGTGTGTGTGTGTGTGTGTGTGTGTGTGTGTGTGTGTGTGTGTGTGTGTGTGTGTGTCTCACCAGTGTCCAGTAGGCGGTATAAAGTATATGCAACAGTGGACACGTGTATCTGGGATCCTCTTCTTCCTGTTAATGTTGATCTCCTCCTGCAGGTACTGCTCATACTGCTCATTAATGTACTTCATAATGGGCTGCCAACTACAGGGAGAACACACACACACACACACACACACACACACGCACGCACGCGCACACGCACACCGTGAGCATAACCAAGGCGAATGCTCAGTATGGGATGTAATAGAAGCAGGCCTGAGTGAACACTGTTACCAGTTCTCATTGTTGATCTGGTCTCCAAATCCTGGTGTG
The DNA here is from genome assembly GCF_052324685.1 of Brachyhypopomus gauderio. Taxonomy (NCBI): domain Eukaryota; kingdom Metazoa; phylum Chordata; class Actinopteri; order Gymnotiformes; family Hypopomidae; genus Brachyhypopomus; species Brachyhypopomus gauderio. The sequence continues at coordinate 21,485,519 of NC_135218.1, read as the reverse complement.
TCAATCACTGTTAGTTTCATCCTCACTCCTTTCTCCTCAATATCTATAGCACACACGTACACACACATATACACACATGCACAAATGCATGTACATGCATACACACGCACAAGCACACATACACACAAAGACACAGAGTTACAGTGAACTAACTGTGTCCCAGATCTGTACATCTTCAGAGCTGTTCGTGAGGAGAGCAAACTTGTTATGTTCTTGGTGTTTGATACATTATGGGAGTTAATTGATTGAGTGTTTTATGTAAAAACCTGAAAAATGTTAAAACCAGTCTGTATCTTTTATTCTGCTTCATGCCAGTGTGTGTTTATTGTGTGTGTGCACGTGTGTGTTCTTTACCGTGACTGATGGATTTGATCTCGATGGTTTGGGGAATCCTCTCCTCTTCACTGGCCATCACAGACCTACGGCTCACTTTAGACTTGAACAGAGTGTTGATCAAAGTAGATTTACCCAGACCGCTCTGACCTGTGCACACATACGCCCACGCCCATATAATCACACACAGACAGAAACAAAAGAACAGTCACCTCTTACTACATCAGAACAGCCAACTCTCCACTACATCAGAACAGCCAACTCTCCACTACATCAGAACAGCCAACACTCCACTACATCAGAATAGCCAACTCTCCACTACATCAGAACAGCCAACTCTCCACTACATCAGAACAGCCAACTCTCCACTACATCAGAACAGCCAACTCTCCACTCCATCAGAATAGCCAGCTCTCCACTCCATCAGAATAGCCAGCTCTCCACTACATCAGAACAGCCAACTCTCCACTACATCAGAACAGCCAACTCTCCACTACATCAGAACAGCCAACTCTCCACTACATCAGAACAGCCAACTCTCCACTACATCAGAACAGCCAACTCTCCACTACATCAGAACAGCCAACTCTCCACTACATCAGACCAGCCAACTCTCCACTACATCAGAACAGCCAACTCTCCACTACATCAGAACAGCCAACTCTCCACTACATCAGAACAGCCAACTCTCCACTACATCAGAACAGCCAACTCTCCACTACATCAGAACAGCCAACTCTCAACTACATCAGAACAGCCAACTCTCAACTACATCAGAACAGCCAACTCTCCACTACATCAGAACAAATATATCTCCTACTACAACAGAAAAGCCATGTGTCTCACTACAAATGTGCATGTGTGTTTTCTAGCAAGAGACTGAACATATCTCCACATCTTCTTCAATCTGGCTATAATCTCCTCACAGCTTTCCTTCAGGCTATCTGGGTTTATTGCACATGCAGACAAACATACACACAATCCTATAGTATATTTATATTTATACTATACTGCTACCTTCAGAAAACAGTCGTTTTCTATCCGTCTGTTATTAGCAGAAAGGCAGAAGAGAACAAACAAACACCTCTAAAGGACACAGTCTGACATTAGCTGCTGTGAACTGGGCACTACAAAATATAGTTGCAAAATATAGTTTTCACACAAATTAAACCTTCATTCATACCACAAATCTTATTGTGTCCAGGCCTGGGCTCTAGCACAGTGTACAAGAAACCCCGGAGCCTCAAGCAGTTCTGCTGAACATCTGTAAGTGGTCGCAAGTTAGGCCTCCAAGTTTGTTCACACCACCAAGGCAAAAGCCGTGGAATCGGTGAGACCACCCTCCAAAGGCCTGGAGCCGTCTCAGGGGTGAGGGAGTGGGAGCGCACCAGTACACCTCAGGTGTCAGGTGTGCTCTCCTTCATCTCAGCCCTGAGGTGCCTGCACCGAACACACCGTGAAGTGCTTTACGTCCCGGATGGCAGCTTTCCTCAGACACCCAGCCAGACTCCAGCGGCGTCTTAGACCTCATCTACGGAGGAGAGCTTTCTGACCACAGCAATCTCGCCACCTTGGCTTGGTGAGGGCCAACTAGCCAAGAGCAATTCAGTACGAGACAAACTGCAGACACCTCCCCCATTAACAGAACCCAGCTCCTACTGGGCCTAGACCACTGTGTAGCAGAGCTTACCTAAAGGACCAATGGATATGTATGTAAAGATTCAATGAAGGCTTTAGATGCACAGCTACACAAATGCTCTGAGTAGTCTGTAGCAGTGAGGAGAAGCACACTGTCCCATTAGTGTGTGTGTGCCCGTTGGTGTGTGTTTGTGTGTGTCCTGCACGGTTGGTTGAACTCACCCACTACCATGATGTTCAGTTCAAAGCCCTGTTTCATGGCTTTCCTCCTCATCTGCTCCAGGACAGAGTCAATTCCCACGTAGCCAAACTCCGCCCCCGGCCCCGCCTTTTCGGACCGCCCCACGGGCTGGGGCTGCTGTGTCGTTTTTGCTGTGTCTGCCATGTTGCCGTAGAAACTGGTGATGATCTCTGGCCCTGACAATGCAGTGAGAGACAGAGTCAGTACTCGATGAAGGCAAGTAGGTCACACACATTCACTCACCTTCAAACCTTTCAGACCTTCAAACCTTTCAGTCCTGTGTCCTGAATTATATTACAGACCTCAGGCACCCATGGACTGCACAGTTTACCTTCTTCCCTTCTTTACGTTTTCCTTTTCCCCAGTACATCAGATTTAACTGAGCAGTGTAATATCAAGACCCTTGAGAGTTCAACATGCCACGGTGTGACTTTCTGCCAACGCTATCCCAGTGGGACCTCTGGCAGGTGAGCCAGAATTCCACAGCTGTCTGGTCTGTACTCTGACAGAGTAAATATTACCCATGATGCCATTTTGGTCACGGGGAGAAAAATGTCACTCCACACTGTGTTTCCCTGATGTCTAAAAATCAAACCCTAAATTGCTGAGCCAGCATTCAGATGCATATCTTTGCAGTGGACAAGTCAAATCACAAGTCAAATCCAGCATCTAATCCATGCCAATCTAGCTAATCCAAAGAGCAAAGGCCAGCACCTCTAAGTAAACAAACTATTAAGAACTGACAGAGTTGCATAAACACAGAAGATTTAGACAGATACTGGGAACTGGTAGCAACTAACAATGGAGAGATAAGATTACATACATGCTAATCTTCACATCTCTGAAACAGTACCTACAAGTAAGTAATAAGGTCTGGTTTTGATTCTATAAAACATCCCTTCAAGAGAAGAGTTTTGACATGATCCCAGAGATCTCCAAAACTGCCAACTCAAGACATGAGTGCAGGAAACATGTAGATGCTAGTGCTCCATACCATCCAGAGCAGAGATATTTCACAACCCTTACCTAACAAACACAGAGAGAATGTGTGTGTTTGTGTGTGTGTGTGTGTCTTTGGGTGAGAGAGAGAGAGAGAGAGAGAGAGAGAGAGACAGGGGGGGGGGGGGGGAGAAATGACAAAACATTGATTCTTTTTCTTTCAGGCTTGCTCCATGTGCCTGTGTCTAGACTCTAAAAACTAGAACAAGAAAAAGACAAAAAGAGAGACAGACAAAGTGAGAGAGGGTGTCCAGACCCAAAAGGGCCATACTGAACACACACACCACTGCGGAGTTACCTGGTCAACCCCCCCCCCCCCCAGTCCTCCGACCTTTCAGACTTGTACAAACACGTCTCATTAATTTCAGTTTCTGATGTCACTCACCACCAAAGATGGCTGAGGACGATTCTACACCAGCCACCAATGACAAGAGTGCATGTATCAAATCAAATCATCCACATGCACAGATTATAGCTGGTGCTCTGCCCTGCCAAATGTGGATGACCTGTTCTTACCTGTCAGATATAAAACGGCATTTTCAGATCAGCCTAAGCACATCTTTGCAGTTGTGAGTAGTTTCAATTATTATGCAGTTCTGAAACTGGAGTCTGAAGAGATAGAAACACTGTGTGCCAGTGCGGTGTGCTTATGTATGCTCACGTTCCACACACACACACACACACACACACACACACACACACACACACACACACACACACACACACACACACACACACACACACACACAGACACAGACACACACACAGACACACACACACACACACAAATGAATGTCTTCACCTTTTTGCTGTCTGTGTCTCTCAAAGGAATACTTACACAGACACAAAAATAAATAACAGGAAACTTCATTTATGCGTGTCTGTGTGTGTTTGTGTATGTGTCCACAAAGATAGGAAAGTCTAATATTTTTGACATTGTGGTCACCATGGGTT
>NC_135218.1:21466354-21476354 GCF_052324685.1 Brachyhypopomus gauderio | reverse complement strand
CCCAGCCAGTGCTCAAACGCTTGGAACATTTGGAATTTCACACCCCCAGTCAACTAGTTTATTCTAATCTACCATTTACTGCAAGTTGTCTATTACGTGAGCGCTCTGTTTATAATCTGGTAAGTTCTAACAATTACTGGCCTATTTACAATCTAGAGTGACTCTTGAAATCCAGGACAGTGCATTCCAAAAATGTACGTGTCAGAGGTCAGGGAAAGGTTACAGGCAAAAGGTAACATTTGCCCAATTATCAGTCTTTTTGACTGCCAGGGATGTCATCTCCACAGGTCTCTGAGCACGTTTGGAGAAGAAAGCGCTTGTAAATGCTTCCCACGTGCTCTCACTCTCCAAAAGATATACAAAGCTTCGAGTTCCATGGAGCATTTCAGGAGAGATGGCAGATGGCTCCCAGCAGAGTGAAACCAGCCTCAGCATATGACCGCGTGGATTATATATGTTCCAGATGGGGTAGTTAGTAGAGTCTGAGACATGTGAACACAGCAAAAACACCTGTAGTGTCCATTCGTTTACATTTGACTCACACTGCCCCAAGCACAAATCCTTTTTCAGATCTATAGACAAAATCAATGTGATGGAAAAATACATGCAAGAGTAAACATGACTTGTATGTGAATATGTGTTTTGTAAACAGTGTTTATTTTTACATAACATAACAGCCTACAATAACATAACAGCCTACAATACTGTGGTTCAGACATAGGTTAACATTGATTAACATTGTATATATATATATATATATATATATATATATATATATATATATATATACACACACATTAGGTGAAACCTTTCAATATTTCTATATTTTTATATATCTTTTATATGATATATAAAAGATCATATAAAAGATCATATATATTTGTCTCTTAACAAGCTAAGATGGCAGCATTGGTTCATGAAGCTGTGTGGGCCAGCTTTGGCCTGGATCTGAGGGAGACGTCTCAAAATCATTAGATCTGATCAGACACGAGGAATCTCAATGAAATCAATGAAATTATTTTCAGCTATTGCATCACCGTGATACAGCCCATAGATGTCAAACAGCCAAAGTCTGATTTGGTTCCTGCTCACTCTACAGTAGACAGGTCGGCCCATCGGAGCAGACGCAGAACAATTTGTAACGTTTCAACTGCCGAATGGGACACAGTCTGTCTGTGCAGTGGCAGCACGTTAGCATAACTGTGCTGCCATTAACGCTTGTTGAAATGTAAACGTTTCACTTGATAGATAAAAAGTTGGGTGAGAGGTGGACAGGAGAGGAGGGAGCGTTACTTCATCTAAACTCCCTCCCAGGCAGAACATGACCTTTGACACCACTTGCTGCTAAAGCAGATGGTGAGGCATGGGGCTTTCTGCCAGGAACCTTCTAGAAAGGAGGTGGCTGGCAGCAATATGTGAGACACTGAGGCAGTGATAGGGTGCTTAAAGTGTTGTCACCATTGGTCAGAAAACATGGCTATAAACTGGAAGGTTACACTGCAGGGTTACCATTGACAATGTTCTCTTACTGCCATTAAAGAAGGACTTATGTCAAGCTGTGGGGTCAGGTAAGAGTGACCCTGTGTTCTAACCGCCGGCTTACAGTCCTGGAGAAGAAGAGCACTCTGCAGTTTAGTGTTTTTCCTGATCTGACGATGCATCCTGTCTGCAAGTTCACCAGCTCAGCTAATTCTGCTCCCCTACATGAGCTGGTAAACTAGAAACACTAAGCTACTGAGTGCTGGTTCAGTGGGGTGCTGAATTCACCACAGGATCTGCAAATATTGTAGTGTTTCTGTGAATTCACTGAAACAAAATGGCAGCAACTAATTTAAATGCTATCAATGTCAAAAAACAATATATTCTAATTATGACAACCAAATCTCTTTTACAGCTGTGTAAAAGGGTGAGATCTATAGTAAAATGGCCCATTTGGACTAAGGGTTGATAGAAACAAGCCTACACCTTCAAACTGTGTTATAATCTCTTAAACAACTGCTTTTCCACGTAAAGACAGCAAAGTTTCCATTCATTATCCACCAATGACCTTTCATCCTCTATCTGCCAGCCTGATAACATCCTCCTCACACGCACACACACACACACACACACACACACACACACACACACACACACACACACACACACACACACACACACACACACACACACACACATAGGTTAGTCACTTCAGTTCTTTACTGCAATAGCCATGAGCTGTCTGCAAATGCTCGGGACATTAGCAAGTCCCTGGCATTAGCATAATCAAGACATCAACTGGTGCATCTTGAATGGAGAGGTGCTACCACAAGCTGTGGAAGAGGCTACTCAGCCCTGCCCAGGGATATCCGACTTCCTGCAGTTTACTGCCATTCCCAATCCACCCTCACCATAATCAAGATCTTCAGAAGCTTCTGAATATTAGATGCAGGTGTGCTGAATTAGCATTCGAGTGTTAAACTCTGCAGGAAAGAGGTTCTTCTGCAGCCCAGGTGCCCATTTCTGCTGTGAGATGTTCAGGTCAGGAGGAGAAAGTAGCTACAGTCCACATAGGAGACAACATGATCAGCATTCAGTCTTCACATGTGGGTAAGGATGAGGACACTGGTGTTCAGAAGCACTTGGTGGACAGTAGAAGAGAAAATAAGGTACAAAGCAGCTGGTTTTGGAGCAAAAAAAACCCCTTAACCTCAGACTTTTGTGATTTTAGCCTTACTAAATAATTATTTCTGCTGGTAAACGGTAAAACAGAACAGAAAGACAAAAATGGTGTGAGGGTGGTCACACACCTGAAATTTGCTCACACACTCAAAGTCATGCACGCACATATGTATACACTTACAGAAGCATACACATATACACATGTAAGGAACTTACTTTTGCCAAAACAATCAGAGTTAGTAAACAATGTTTGACATAAGTGGAACTCACGCAGAGCAACTAATCAAACTTAAACCGAACCAGCTCTTAATAGACAGAAAGTAAAGCAATGAAATGGAGATCACTTTACAGAAGGTTGCAAAATACAGCACAATCAGATTAAAGAGGTGAAGCAACTTCCATCTGGTTCGGGAGAGTGGTGACAAGGAGAGATCCCAGACAAAAGACAGAGAGAGGAAAAGGAGAAAGGGAGGGAGAGAGGGAGAGAGGGAGAGAGGGCTCAGTCACTTCATCTGAGCTCCTCATCTGTTCCAGTGTATAGACGAATAAAACAGACAGAAAGAGAGAGAGAGAGAGAGACAGTGTGTGTGTGTGTGTGTGTGTGTGAGAGAGAGAGAGAGAGAGAGAGAGAGAGAGAGAGAAATTGGGAGTGCATGTTTTGTGTGTTGGAAAGAAAGATGAAGAGAATGAATGTGTGTGTTGGGGAGGTGGGGGATGTGTGTGTGTGTGTGTGTGTGTGTGTGTGTGTGTGTGTGTGTGTGTGTGTGTGTGTGTGCGTGCGTGTGGTTCTGGAGGGGGGTGGGGGTGAGGGGCACAATGCTCAACAAACTCAAATTTCCCCTGCCCCCTTTTCTCGTCACCCTGACAAAAACCCAGCTGGGATACCTGAGACAACACACTCACACACACAAACAGCACATACATGCACAAACACCACCATGTCTGAACATGAATTGCATGAAGAATCACAAAGAAAATGCAGCACACATTGAGTTTTAAAAGAGAAAACATGGAGAACAGATAAGTGACTCACCCTTCCTTAGCAGACTCACTCTATGCTCTCTCGTGTTCTCTCTCTCTCTCTCCCTCTCCCCCTCTCCCTCTCTCACACTGTTACAGGCAGCTTGCAACGGCAGCTGGGGCTTGGCTAGTCATCCAAGACCACGCCCACTCCCTAGTCACATGACACAGGCCATCCAGTCAATGCACAACCCCCCATTCAGCGAGGCATTCAATGAAGTAAAGCATGTGTCCTGTGGAGGCATGTGTATGTAAGAGTGCACATTCACACATGTGTGCTTTGGCTTATTCACAGACATTAAAAACGCATGTTTTTAAATAACTACAATTTATAAAGATTGTGGCATTTGTGTTTTACGGTTGAGGTTTAAAATCAGAGTAAAACAGTACGTTTTACTGGTTGTTCATAGTAATGTATGTACGATGAGGTATATTCACGTTAACACTTATACATCTGTATTAATGTGTGGCTCAGTGCTTCTATCTGTGTGTGTGATAGTAGCCATGTTATAAATTAGGAGAATCTTGGCTGTGTTCAGTGTTTAGCTTGTAGACCTCCCCCCCCCCCCCCCCCCTCTCTCTCTCTCTCTCTCTCTCTCTCTCTCTCTCTCTCCCTCCCTCCCTCAGGAATCACTTGATGCAGCGTCTTCAGTCACAGCGTGATGGAAGATGTTTGGCACCTCATGGAAAATCTATTTTGTCACCACATCTTTTCATTTTTAAATTATTTCGGTATTTGCAATTCATTTGTGTTTCAGAGAGCAGATCTGATGGTTTAGGTGTCACTCTTCCGTTCAGAACCGTTCAGTTAAGTCTGTGCACTGCTGTTTAGATTCTGAAACAGTGGCTGGGCAGGTAGAGGAGGTACAGGGTTTAGCAAGATGGTTTTTATTGCCTCTCTTAAACAAGCACAAACAAGCTGACGGAGCAGCACGTATCGGCTCTTAACGGCACTGTGAACGGGCAAGGCTGGCGCAGGGTTGATCCTTTATCCTTGTTGACGAGCAGACACAGGGATCCCCCCTCTCTCTCTCTTTCTCTCTCTCTGTCTTGCAGAATGTGCCACAAATACGATGGGTACCTGTGGGCTTTAAATAGTGAGAGTGCCCGATGGGGAACAGGTGAATAGAGACTGAGACCGAAAGAGTTGCTGTGTGTGTGTGTGTGGGCGTGCTCCTGTGTGGCTGGGACCGGCATGCCATGACAATTTCTTTCTTAGAAAATTCCATAAACAAAACCCAGGGGGGAAATGCAATGCAATATTTGCTAAATATATCAATCTGAGGCAATTGAAATGCATTGTGTTGTACTGTGGTGCGAGTAACGTTTAAGGGAAACCACATCTCTACTCTGTAGCAAGATGAGATCGAAACAGCCTTTGAGCTTTCTTAGAACCACAGCAAACAAGTGTGTTGTCACGCAACGGTTGGCCTGAACACGCAAGTGAAGTTACTATACCATAGACTGCCGTATTATTTCCTTCCACAAAAATAATAATAATAATAATAATAAAATAACAACAACCATAATAATAATGTTACGTAGCTTTATATAGCTCAGAGAGCACTCAACACATATATGTTTTATAATGCAAGATTCCTCTAACAGTAAACACAGTGAGTAAACGTGGTCTGTGAACTTGAAATGTTTTGGAGATTTAATTAATTTAAACTGATGTGAGTGATAGTGCTGTGATGATGAGTGGTTTAGCAGGCTAACTAAGATCAAGATTATGGCAACAGCACAGAACCTAGCTAATGTATGATTAAGACTAGCTGAGTTGAAATCGTTCATCTATAATACAGACCTGGATAGGTAATGATGTAATAATCGCGATGACATCATACAACCATATTAGTCTGCTCAATTATTAATAATGGTAACTGAAAGTAATGGTTACCATGTTAAAGATAACTACAAGGTCTTGCAATTAGCTTACCTACAAGCTTTATTTTATTCATTTACTTAGTATTTGTTTAAAAATGAAATGCTAGAAGATATAGTTGCTTTTGCATTTACTCCTTACATTCTATTCTCTAGGAAACGTTTTCCTGAAAAACCCCAATGGAACCATATAAAGATAAGACACTGAATTTTTTTGCTATGTGTGATCAGCAGTGACTGATTACTCCTTTTAAAAGTAACTTGGTTACATTACATATTACTTTATTTTAAAAGTAACTACGTTAGATTACAAGTTACTTTAGTTGTTACATTCTGCAGCAAAATAAGTTTTTCTAATACTCACTTTATTGGAAGGGCATTTTTAACAGTAACAATGTATCTCCTGACATTTAAATAATGTATCTCCTGACATTACGTTTGTGTTGTTGCGCGGTATTATTTGTAAATGTATTTGTAAATGTAATACAAGCGAACTATTCAGTCAGACAGCTATTTGTTGTGAAACGAAATACAATTACAATTTCAAGCATTTTACTTTAGCTAAAATTCATTGTGAAACAATGCAACATTAAAACACGTCAGGTAAATGTTCCGTACTAAGTAACGCATTACTGATATTGACTGGTGATCAGTCATTTTAAATCACAGTTATGATCACAGTTATGGATCCACAAATGTGTCTTTTTTTTTTAAGGGTTCTTGTAGAACCTCTGCTTAAAAAGTTCTACAAAGAACCTTTTATGAAAGGGTGCATTGAAAAACCATGAATAATACTTTTAAGAACCTTGTTAAGAGTTTTTTATGATACCAAAAATAGTTATTCTGTGACAGATCCAAAGAACATTTTGGTTCCAGATGCAGTTTTAAAAGGTCATTGATGTATTCAATAAATCTTTAAAAAATCTGTTTATTCAGTTTTATGGCAAAAACTATGAAGTACTATATAAATAATGTATTGATAAAATAAGACAATTTGCTATCACATTACAAGGGTAAATTCTAAACAGGGTATTCCTTACACTGGTGCAAGGTTCTGTTGCTGAGCTATAAAGCAGTTGAATTTTAGGGATATTATATTATTGGGGACATTATCTGGCTTCCAAAATCCCACAGTGTGTTTGTACGAAGGTAGAAATGACTGTCTGAACTATCAGGGCACTAACAGGAAGCCACATAGCCAGAGCCCAGTTTTGCTGGGTCAGGGAAGAGCTATTTCTGTGGCCATTTGAAAAGTGCTTTGTCAAGTCAATGACTTTAGTATAGAGGCAGAGAGCAGCCCAGCTGCTAATCTAATGTAACACAGTCAGGTCATTTAGGAGGATGGAGAGCAGAAACAGGACAGAGGGAAGGTGGCAGGACAGACAGAGAGAGAGAGAGAGAGAGAGAGAGAGAGAGAGAGAGAAAGAGAGAAGGGGGGTGGCGAGCATGAGACAGAGAAAGGCACTATTTGCTTTCGACTTCCTTCCTTTTTGTGATCACACACACTGATAACTAAATAAGTCCTTAGAGCTTTGACAACACAACTTCCCTTTCTCTCAGTAATCACAAACACACAGTCTCAATCATGAAACTTTGCTCCTGGACGCCCCAGATTCGGCAACAGAATGATTTGTTATTCTAGAACGGAAGTGTTTGCTATTCTAGAACAGGACTGTATTCACCGTTGTCTGCTTGGAGGGGATTGTAATGCAAATGAGTGTTTAACTCTGTAAAATCAGCCACCTAATGGGTATGCAGGCAATAAACAGAGGGGGTAGAAAGAGAGGGAGGGAGTGGGAGGGAGAGAAATAGAGAGACAGAAGGAGAGAGAGAGAGGCAAGGCATGGAAGGCATGCTTGGTAATGAATGCATATGGAGTTGATTCTGTGGCCCAGTGGAGATTCAGCAGAAGTGACTCACTGAGAAAGCTCTCGCTCTCTTCACGGATATCTCTGCTGGCTCTGCTTTGAGTGCAGTATCAACGACATCCTTCTCGCCAGCACTGTGAACCCCCAAATCTGCGAGGAACTTCAGAGGAGCATTCTGTGGTTTCTGCTGCTGTGGTACCTTTTGTCTTCAAGCACATGTTGTTAGATCACTGCCATTTCACCCCAGGTAGTGCCAGGTTTTCAGTGCCAGCACTGATGTACAGCACATACCATATATATTTCACCAATCACAAGTTTTGTTAATGCTTTATCTGAGAAGTCAGACAAAATACATCAGAAATACACTTGAGTAAATATTTTAAGGCCAATGGTCCTCCAATCTTAAAATGAATCCTACAGGTTTTGTAGAAGAACTTTATTGCTCAGAGTGACCAAGGTGTGACCATGCCTTTATTCTCAGAACCTTCCCACACACTTGTTGTGTGTTTGAGCGACCCCAAATCACTAGTTCAAGCTGGGTGTATAGTCCTCTGTGGAGAGCTGAGAGGGAGTGTGTGTGTGTGTGTGTGTGTGTGTGTGTGTGTGTGTGTGTATGTGAAAAAGTTTGCAATCAGTGAAATCAAAGAGAAGCGACTTCAAAACACACACACACCCACAGAGAGTGAGAGGGCATGTGAGAGAGGGAGAGATAGAGAGAGAGGAGAGAATGAACCAGATTTGGGCAAACCTAAATTTAGCTAAATTTGATCATCTTTCTATTCCAGCATTGGCTTTGAAAAGAGGTAAGAGTCAAAAAGTGAAAACAAAGGGAAAAAACAAGATACCCCATTACATTTTATGTTTCCTGTTCTCTCTCTCTGTCTCTCACTCTCATCTCTTCTCTCAGGAACTGTAACAGATACAGACTGTATTGTAGCCACGTTGGTTCATAATTGAAACCAGTTGAGCTCTTCCCTAGCTCTGCAGTCCTTCTGGACCAGGCCATTTTACTCACGACGCAGTTCCAGATCCGAACCCTCCCAAGCCTCCACAACAGCTGCCCTGTGTTCCATCGCCTGGTTCCGGAACCATTGGAGAAAAGAGAACCTTCTAGAACTGCGGGACTCTTCTATTGAAGCCGTCAAGCATACAATACACAATGCACAGCACACACACTCTGTCCGAGTTCCCCGCCCTCCACTGCACTATGTACTCTAAACACTCTTTCCCTCTCTCTCACACACACACAGGCCTTCCTGGAGGGAGGGGGGTGTCTTTGAACATTGGGGGTGCAGCTCAGACTAAACTAACACCGAAAACAGATCCACAACATGCGTTGTGTTGCAACAGATAGAAACGCGTGTACTAAGCAGAGACAAGCTCGCCAATGCCCACAAGGAACAATAGCATGACATATATGCTAAAGCACACACCAGCCTATAAGGACTAATGCCCACCAGGAATAATGACATGACATTTATAGTAAGCAGAAACGAGCCCACAAGGAATGATGACATGAACCTTTAGCTCAAATTCCCTCTGATCTAAGAATCTCTGTTTAACATAGCTGAAGAGTGTACAGACATTAGAGGATAACAGGGGAGACGCCTTCCATGATGGTGGGAAACTTGTATGACCTCTGACCTTCCTCTTTTGCACAGAATAAACGCATGTTTCCGGAAACCTGATCTGCTGAAGCCAGCTCTGCTGATCAGTGCATGGCCAGTGGTGGAACAGCCCACACTACAGCATCTCAGACATGCACACATGCACAAACACACACAAACACACACAAACACACATGTTTAATGATAACATATACAGACATGCACAATGAGACCATTAAACGAGATTTAACTACATAAAGTGTTCCATTTCATGTTTTCATCTTTAGTTTAATTACAAAAATCAAATCAGATGTCTAGTATTAGTGTTTGCCAGTGTGAGTGTGTGTGTGCATGTGCATGTGTGTGTGTGTGTGTGTGTGTGCGTGCGCATGTGTGTGTGTGCATACCTTTGTGATTAGGCTACATTCTTAGCCTCGAGTCTTCCATAGAATTCATACAGGAATTCTACATTCTATTCTATTCATAGAGTTAATACAGGAGAGTGTGTGAAGATGAATAAGAGATTTTGGCCCTGAACATGAGACACACACACACACACACACACACACACACACACACACACACACACACACACACACACATCAATCAACAGCTGCTCCACCTGTGTGACAGCACCACCCACTGTTAACACAGAGCTTCTACAGCAGAATAACAGATCAGCTGTGATCATCTGTTCCACAGTGGAGCTTTTCCAGGTAGTGACGACCACTACTTCCACACATTATCCCTCATCAGTCAGCCCTGATCAATTCATCTCTTTCTCTCTCTAACCTTGTCTGTCCCTTTCTTTGTCCCCCTCTTTTTCTCAGTCTCCCTCTGTTTCTTTTTCTCTCTGTCTCTCACTTGGTCTACCTCATTCTCTCTGTCCCCAGCTCTTTTTCTCTATTCCCCTCTCTCTCTTTCTCTGTCTTTCTTTGTCCCCTCTCTGTTCCTCTATTT